>NW_006800183.1:68079-99645 GCF_000485575.1 Poecilia formosa | reverse complement strand
TCTCGTTCGACGCGTGTACACTTTGAATTCAGACGCTTGACGTTTTGCTCTGGAAACGTCAAAATCGCTCTAGGCAGTGTTGAGTGTTGAGACTCCTCAGCATATGTGTTCTTCACTCTGCCCTTGATGCATAGAAGTTTGAAAGTAAACCATCTGACACTCAAAACGCATTTGGTGTGAACGCAGCATCAGAATGATAACGACCTTAAGAATACAGTTAAAATAGTTAAAAATTGCTTTTAGAACAGCAAAATCAGTGGCTATTTTCATTATCAAATTAAAATCCTACTTTCATGTGTTGTTTTTATATTACATTCCCAGAATCATCCAAAGAAATTCTGGGTACTAACTATTATCATTTTCCATCTTTTGACAGCCTTTCGTTGCCCTAAATCTCCACAATTATTTAATATTTTTTTGCTCTACACAGAAAATGTGGATTATTTGAAATGCATATGAGCATTGCAATGCTCTGCATTTCTAATCCAGTTGCATGTTTTCCTGTTATTATGCAAACATATGTTAGCATAACCATCGGAAAACTCTGATCTCAGACATTTGCAGAGCACAAACAGCCTCTGTGACCTACAAACTCTCCCCAGTTACACCAGTTCTGCATGTAGGAATGGTGAAAAACTCCGGTACCTAATGTCGAGACGCATGTTGGATGTTACCCTGACGTTAGGCATCAAACGTGACCCCCGCTGTGCAGAAATTAAAACGGGAAACTGAAGGAGGCCAGCAATTCAGGAAAGGTTGGCAAACATGCGCATAATGTTTACACTTTTATGATACAGCATGACTTATTTATGATGAAGGTGAACATTTTTACTTAACCTCCTGCTGCCAGCAGAGGCAACAGCTGCGCCGCATGCAGAACCTTGATTTCGTTCACAATTGATCGTTTTGGCTAAATGATTGTTTGCCTGTTTTCTTGTTAGACTGGATATTTGGGTTGTCCACAGGTCACACGCTGCAACAAGTCTGCATACGTTCGGACAAACAGCAGCGCTGAATTTCATTTCAACATTTATTAATAGAGACAAACAAAGCTTATTGGATGAAGAATAATCTTAGTCCCTTTCCAGCTGGTTGCTAACGACTGCACTAGGGAATGCTTGAGGATTTGATTTAACTGCTGGAATCGTTTAGCTAAATTAATTCTTGTGCCACCTGGAAAGATGTGCTTGGACTGAAATGTGGAAGTAGACGCATTCAGAATCACAGAGTCTGTAATTTAGCCATCACAGCACTCTCTTTTACGAGTAAAACATATGTTTTAACTCCTGAAACGCAGACTGCTTCAGGTCCAGTGGAGGGTTTCCACACTGTCATCATCCTAAGCCCCACAGAAAGTCAGTGGAGGATTGGTAACATCAAGATTAAAACACCAGATTTCACACAAAAGGAACTCAGAACAAACATTTAGCCACAAACATTTAAGTATTCAAAACTTTTCTGTATTAAAATGCATTTTCTTTTTTAATTTGCCCCATCAAACATTCAAATTCTTTGAAAAGAAATTGGGTTTCCATCATTTGTGAGCCAGAATCATGAAAATTAAAGTAACTAAAGTATTGAAAAGCATCAGTTTGTGTGTGAGTAAAAGTTCAGATCTTTGGCTCTAAGCACCATGAGCGGGTTTTCTATTTAGATTTTTGTTAGAGAAAAGTGGCCAGTTGTGAAGAATCTGTTTGACAAATTGTTGAGGAAAAAGTGAGCCGCCTGTGCTAAACTACGTCACTGCTCATACCGTGGGAATTATTCAAGCTTTGACTGAATAATTCAAAGCTGAAAATTAATGCAAGAGAAGCTAAGTTGAAAGCAAACTAATAAAATTCATGAACATCACTTAAGATTTTTTTTTTTAAAGCAATTTTAATTTTGTATTTGCTTCTTTACTCTCATTGCACTGCAAAAACATAAAATCTTATCAAGCATTTTTTTATCCGCAGTTGTTTCTGCTGGAATTATTTTCATACACTTACACGTTCATACACTCATAAAACAAAAAAGTAACTTTTCAGCACAACACATGAGTTTGTTTGAAGTAAGTAATTCCTTGAAATTGATTAAAGAAGAATACTAATTGCACTGGCAGATTATTTCACTTATAAAGACATTTTCCCAGTGTTAAAAGTGAAATAATCTGCTAGTGGAACTTGTAGTTTTTCTTCAATATCAAGGAATTATTGACTTACATTAAGACAAGTTCCTACATCTTCCTGGAAAGTTAACTTGTGAGTTAGTTTTGTCTTTCTTCAAGTGTACCAAGATATTTGCACTAAAAGCTAGACAAAAAATAATTGGTAAGATTTTGTGTTTTTGCAGTGCACACAATGCAATGCAACGTAGTTTCCTGTCCTCTACCAATAAGTTAATATTTTAGTAGCACCCCTTCCTCTCTTATTCTGAATTCCCAGTCAAAATGATCAGCCATGAAACCGTGACCTAAACAAAGCAAACTAAGAACACAAAACCATAAATTAATCTATTTTGATTAAACAATTTCTCATTGTGGCTTCCGTTGAGATGTGAAAAGAAAAATAGATGTGAATACTAACTAAACGCCGTGGTGCTGTGTCAACGTGGCCCATCAGAATTTAATTTTCTTTGCCAGCTTTCGCAACATTTCTGCAGCTGACAAGAAAAGAAGCAAAGAAAATCAGAGCTGTGCGGAAAGCCTCTCTGTGCCCCGAGGCAACGAGCGCCGTAAACTGCAGAAACGTTGCACAGATTCCATACATTAATTAATCATTGATGCAGAAACGCTCTCTGTCTGATTGGAGTCGCAATTTTGTTTGAACTTAGTATTTGTTTGGAATTTATCTTTGAAGAAAATGAGGTAATCAAGATTAGCAGATATATATGCATCTATATATATATATATATTTCACATGTCAGAACAAAGTTAAAAGAAACACAAAACTCAGGTGTTTTCATATTTTTATCCTCAACTCTTTGAAATTTTTCACCTCAGCTCCCACTAGTGATCCGTTTTCAGGGATGTTGTTTTATACTTCTGCAGCTGCAGCGGAAATCTGTGTATTCTCGGGAAAATGGAAGATCAGTCGCTCCAGCATTGGGTTGCAGATTTTCTCTCTAATTAATCTTTTTTCATGAAGGAAGCACAGAAAATTTAAATATCTGGGGTTCTTATGTGGCTGTATTCATGCAAAGGAAGCATCATGAACTATTTGGTACCAAAGCTGCTTTAGAGGAACTGAAAGCTTCCAATCAGGGTTCGTAAGTGTAATATTGTCTGGTTATACAGCAGTGAACTCTGCAGCTGTGGCTGGGTCGTAATTCTTCAAAAAAAATGGATGAGGTCAAAATAAAACACCAGACTTAGGCCTGTCGCAGTAAGCAATAAATCAATGTATTGCATGATGAATTGAAACAAGGTCAATAATTTCTGTTTGCATGATTTGTCATTTTTCTCTTTTCTCTCTTTCTACCAAAATCTGCATGATAAAAGTCTTCAGTCTGGTGCTTTGGTCTCAACCAGCCCTTTATTTGAAGGATAATTTAGTTTATAGAGACTTCATAATTAATTTTATTTGTTGCTTCTGATGTTTTGTTTATTTATTTTGGATATTTAAAATGTCTTCCAGTGCCAGTTCAAATGTTCATTAGAATTTATCGTTTATTGATCTTTGATAATGTGTTCTTGGATTATTATGATATCACTTGAAAATGATCTCAAAGCAACGATTTCATCGTTTAACTTCTGGGACAATTTATTATCAATCAAAACGTGTTATCATGACGGGCCTCTATGTCCACAAAGCAGATGAATGTGACCCGGATCAGCTGTTTTTGTCACAATGTGACCTGAAGTTTAAATGGCAAAAATGTTTATCTTTCCACCTCTCAGAAAAACATATTAATTAATTAATTCAGACACATATCCGATAGTTTTCAGTAATCATCTCCCCCATGCTCCTTATTTTCCAGTCACAAACTTCCAGGTCATACTTTCGTCTCCCTCGTGTTTCTCTCTCTGTATTTCCCTCCATCTTATTGTCAGTCTTTTTGACATTTTTTCATGAAACATCCAACAGATTTTCATTAAAAATCTGTTGGCTCTCTGCATTTGGATCCATAGCAAATCATGACAGTCAAAGTGAGACATGGCCGCCTGAAATGCATCCTTGACTGTCCACTTTTCTGCCCAAAAAAAAAAAAAAATATTACTTGCATATAAAGAAATGTTAGAATTGAGACAATATCTTGACGTTTTGCCCTCTCTTCTACTTGTTGGCAAACCAAGACATAAAGCACAGTCCTGCTCTAGGCCTCATCTCTGAATACACTTTAAGTTTCAAACAGATAAATCCATACAAGTGATCTATTTCTGCTGTGTATGCAGCTGCCTACACAGCAGGACTGTGGCAGGAAGTTATACGTTTCTGCCCTTTTTCATGAATATACTTTACTTTTGCCGGAAAAACTCACCACTTTGAGTTTATAATTTGCAGAAAATGTTAAAACCACCAGGCACATTTGAATGCAACCATTTGCACCACTGATCCCATACAAACTGCATTTACATCAGGGGTGTCCAAAGTGCGGCCTAGGGGCCATTTGTGGCCCTTTGATTGATTCTGTATGGCCACCAAATTATACAAATAAAATATTACCAACATAATTTTCTTACACAGGAAAATATAAAGCACAATACAAAGTATTTGTCTTTTTATTACCAAGTTTATCTAGAGACTTTTACTGTAAAGCCGACTTTGCTGAACCCAAATTAGCTTTTATTCTTTCTAAAACTTGGTTAAATATAACGGGCGTTTTGAAACAAAGTGACCCAAATCTTGTTCTTATTACTGAAAACAAATTTATTCAGTCGATCAAAAAACTAGATGCCTTTATTTTATTCATTCAGCATGAAAAATTTCTAGGAAATGCAAGGAAAATACAAATTTCTAGAAAATTTGCTGGAATTTCTGATTAAGGTCAGAAATTTTCTAAAAAAAAAAACAAAAAACAAGCTTTTAAATTTCTGAAATTCAAATGTCAAAAATTTTACAAAAAAAAAATTCTAGAACATTTTTAAGATTTCCTGAAAATGTTTTAGGTTAATCACAAAATGTCCAAATTTTTGGAGGAAATTTACTATTTTTTCTGCCTTTCCATAAAAATCCATTACAGGTTCTGAATATATTAAACTACTTTATTTGCTTAATATTTTTGACCCACAACTACTTTTGAGTCTACAATTTTGGCCCACTTGACAAAAGCTTTGGACACCCCTGATTTGCTGGTAGATTTGATCAAATTAGCCTGACAAATGAAAAGAGGCTCCAGATTTCATGATATACGGCGTTTTCCTGCATCACTCGCGGTTCTCTTTACATTTTTATTAGCAGCATAAATCATAAACATGACTTGGGCTTTGACTTTCATTTGCTGTTCACGTCTCACAGAAACCATGTTGCAGCTTTTTCTCTGAAAAACATCAAGTCAGGAAGAAGATGTGAAAATGGATTGAAGGGAAAATCTCACATTTTTCACGTGGAGTTGTCCAAACTCCCAACCTGGCGTAAAAACTCGGTGACAGCTTCAATCATGTAGACAAGTCCGATCTGTGCAAAGACAATGTAAGTTATTAAAGGAAACATGGTTGGAAGCAAAATCCCATCATGTCGATGTACAGTGACCATGTGGAAAACCACAGACTCATAAAACTGTAAAATGAAATCAAACCAGTGCAGAACTGTAACTCTCATCTGTAGATATATCCTGAATTTCAAGAAGTTTCTCCTTTAGAGGTTTATCTAGTTTTTCTGTTGCAGCTGCAGGTTTTACACAGTGAGTGTAACAAGATCCTTTCCTGATCTCTGATGTCTGCAGATGACAGCATGTTGAGTCTATTATGTGTTACAAACACAGGAAGAGCTGCTTGCACTCCATCCCCATTAGCCCATTTGTATTGATTAATGCTGGCATTGTCATCGAGCTTTTTGCTCACACTGAGCACACACACACACACACACGCACACACACATGCACACACACATAGACATAAACACACGCTGAGACAGACTTTCAGCAAAAACAGAAACACAATCTGGGATGAGATCATTTCCCCCTCTGTTTTTTCTCAGATAATTACAACCTTTTTTTTATTGGTGTTATTTTAGGATGAAACTTTAGAGAGCGTTGAGCTTTTAAAAAACAGACTTCTGTTTTTATATGCATAATCCAGTGCGTGTACTTTTTTTGAAAACAAGTTCTAACCCTGAGACAAAATGACATTTGAAAGATTTAATTCATACAGGGAGAAATCTTTACAAATTCACTGCTAATGGTAATATTTAAAGATAAAATTTAACGGATTGCCGTAATCCATCTCTGCTGGGTTAGAACTCACTGCAGTCGCTGTCTTAATAATAGGAAATTAAAATCTGTGTTTCACTTCTGTTCTGATTAAATGAAAAATCTGTGGAATGTGCCTTTTTTATCAGATTAATAATTGTTAAATTTTTGTTAGCCTGTTAAATTTTACCTTTGTGTGGGGATAACATTCAAACTACCTGCAGATGTGCAGCGCTAACAATTGTCTTCATGCAGCCTGCATCCAAAAAGCACTCCTATAAAATAGACTGAAGCATTTTTTAGTTCATAGTTGGTCAGAGTTTCTAAACACATTTAATTTTTAATTAGTGATCTGTGACTTCTTGTTTCCTAGGGTTAGAAATGGGGCTTAATGGTTACCAGAAAATGGTTATTTGTTAAAACATGCTCATATCTGCAGCTGGAGATTTGATTAAAATGTTTAAAAACAGGTTGAACTGTAACTAACAGTGCTGGACTTCAAGACAAAACAGTCAAGGTGAGAAGGATAGTAAGGTAAGTAATAAGTATTTAAAGCTCACTGTTGGGAATTTTTTCACTAAAGTTTTCTTTTACAAGCACTTACTTTAAGGTTTTTGTACACATCTTTTCCAATAAATTCTACAAAAAAAGCAAAACCCATTTTTTTGTTTGCGAACTAGTCAGTTGGAGAACATTTAGCTTCAACATTAATCTCTTTACAAAGACGATGATGACGCTCAGTTTTCCTTTTCAATTTATTTTTTATTTTTTGACAGAAAAAGTCTGACATCTTCCAGTCTAAAGCTGCAGAACCTGGCCCACATGCAGGAGCTGTTAAACCACTTCGGAGGTGTTTCCTGCAGACAGAGAATCCCATCCTAGTGGATGTTTAGTGCAGCAAACCTGCAGCCGAGCAGAGCTGGGGGTTTTCCTGACAGCAGCTGTCATGTTAAGACAATTCCATTACAGAGCAAGTGTTTCTTTATTTGTCTCACCTGCTGTGTGTGTGTGTGTGTGTGGTGGAAGCAAGCAATCTGTACTTTCACCTGCATGTTTTCATTGTGAATCCCCACATTAGTATTTGAAGCATTCTGAAGCATCTGTGCAAAACTGCCAAGGTCATCGTTTGATGGATGACGTTGCTGAGACTCATCCCACACATGAAATGAGAACCTTGTTAAGTCGGTGTGTGTCTGCGCCTGGTTTCAGAGTGAAAGGCTGTTTTGTTGGGGCAAAAGGAAACATTTCTGCACTGATTCAATTACCACAGCAAACTGAGTTGGAAGGGGCAACAAGAGGCGAGAGGACATCATGGTCTGCTTCACACAGATTGGCTTTCGGCTTCTGAAATTTACTCCAACCACCTTGATTCCTCTTTTTTTTTTCCCCCTCTAAGTCCTAAAAGCATTCATCACATCCTCAAACACACATAGTAAGTTCAAGTTCAGGTTTATTTGTATAGGACATTTCAGCAACAAGGCAGGTCAGAGAGCTCTGCATCACAAAACCGTCATCATGCAGTTGTGAAACAAACAATAAGCATCACATTTTGTCAAGTTCCATCATCAATATTCATCAAATATATTGATCAATGAATGTTCCATTTACTAATAATCAAAGGCAACTATAAATAGGTGGGTTTACAGAAATTTAGTTTTGCAGTTTTCTGGAAGTTTGTTCCAGATTTGTGGTGCATAGAAGCTGAATGCTGCTTCTCCATGTTTGGTTCTGGGGATGCAGAGCAGAACCAGAACCAGAAGACCTGAGAGGTCTGGAAGGTTGCTATGACAACAGTAGAAGCGATGTGCTCTATCTTCCTGGTTTTAGTCAGAATGCCAGCAGCAGCGTTCTGGATCTGATTGATTTTGACTAAAGATAAACGCATGGATGAGTTTCTCTAGATCTTGCTGAGACATTTGTCCTTTAACTCTGGGGATTTTCTTCAGGTGATAGAAGGCCGACTTTGTAACTGTCCTTATGTGGCTCTGAAGGTTCAGGTCAGAGTCCATCACTACTCCCAGGTTTCAGGCCTGATCGCTGGTTTTTAAGTTGTAATAACTGAAGCTGTGACTCTAGTTCGCTCCTCTTTAGGTCCAAAGATAATAACTTCAGTTTTGTTTCTGTTCAGCTGGAGAAAGATATGACACATCCACACATCTACTCTGAGCATCTGTTCAGTGGTTGGATGGGTTCAGAGTCACCTGGTGACATCATGATGTAGAGCTGTGTATCATCCGTGTAGCTATGGTAGCTAATCTTATTTCCTGTTATAAATGGAGCTAGAGAGAGCATAGATATTGAATAAGAGGGGTCCTAGGACTGAACCTTGGGGTTCCCCACATGTGACTTCTGTCTGAGAAGACAAATAAAGGTCCCTATTCTTTATGTAAGATTTGGACCAGTTGAGTACCAAAGTCCTACGCAGCTCTCCAGTCGCTTCAATAATAAAGTAATACATGATCCTCCATGAATCAGAACTCATCGCTGCCAAATTCAGCTGGAAGCAAATTGCCCTTCAGTGATTCTTTTCCACTATTTGATATTGTTTTTGATAACGTGCTAATGATGAAGGTTTTAGACTCTTCATTATTAATTGTCATGCATAATTTCAATCCTGATTAGTCTGGCCAGTGGGGGCATTGTTTGATTAGATCCTACCTGATTAGATTAGGCCTGAATCCTTTAAGTGTCTCTCTATTTACACTTAAGACACCGTCTGAATTTTAATTCAGGCCACCCCCCTAAATAAGAGCTTTATGTGGGAGTTCCTCTCTTCACTCAGCCTTATTATCTCTGATATGACGTCCCGGCAAATTGTGATGTACAGGCGTAATGATATCTGAGTGCAGGCCCATGGTGTGTGTAATTGAAACACCGCGAAACCTTGACAATGCCCTCATCCCTCTGGTGCCAGATGTGCCATTTATGCAAGAGCAGCCATTCCCTCGAACATTTCTTACCCTGCTGGGCGCTGGTGCCCTTAGGATAATCAGCTGCTGGATTTCCGCCTGCAGTTTCCACCGGCAAACCTTCAGCAAGTCTGCAACCCTTGGATTTCCTCTAAACAATGCCACAACATTCAGAAGATTATGATCTACAGATATATACAGCTCTGGAAAAAATTAAGAGCCCCACTGAAAACCTCCTGGTTATTCCACCAAATATTGATTTCTGAACTCTTCCTGAGTTAAATCATTAGTTTTGTTGTTTATAAATGAATATGGACTTGTTTCCTTTGCCTTATTTGAGGTCTGAAAGCACTGCACCTTTCATTATTTTGACCATTTCTCTTTTTCTGCAAATAAATACAAAATTTTTACTTGGAATTTCAGAGACATCTTGTCAGTAGTCCATGGAATAAAAGAGTAATGTTCATTTAACTCAAACATATACTTATAAAAAGTAAAATCAGAGAAACTGATAAATTAAAGCCTCTTAATTTTTTCCAAAGCTGTATATCATGTTTTTTTTAATCTTCTTAGATTTTTAGTTTTGATATATTTTCCAACTGTGATGTCCTGTTTTAGCAGTGATTTCTCTAAGAGACACCAAATGCGTTTAGATGACCTGCCACAAACACACAATCATAATTATTATATTTTTTAATATGATTTTTTTTTCTTTTCACTATTTTCAGTCAGTTTGCTGAGACTATTGGACCTGTGTGTTTGCACAGCATGCTGCTGAGGCTGCAGAACCAAAGGGGCGTGGCTTAGAAGCAAAGGGGCGTGGCTTAGAGATTCACTCTGCATAAGATGTGCTGACAGAACTATGAAGCCACACTTATGCAGTTTTTTGTAATTTTGTGTTGTAAGTAGAAAATGTGTTGGTTCCCAACATGTTTTTATCTGCAGATCAAGAAATTTCTCAGACCAGACGGACTCTGGAACGTGATGCGGCGCCTCATCTCTGTGCGCATCACATCAGGGTCAAAAAACTGGCTTCAGCATCTAATTGTGTGTCCACTTTTTTATTCACATTTGAATAAAAGGTCACATTTATTGGATCCATTGATTGAATGAGTTATTCTTTAACTCTTCCACTGAGGCTGATTGCTGTGGAAAATCCAACCAGGGGTCAAAGCCCTAAACATAGAAACCCCAGGATACTAAAACCTTGTCTCCATGTGGAGGCGATGTGAGATCCCACACAAAAAGACGTTGAGAGAAATTAAATGCTGACTAGTTCATGATGATAGGAAATACTGGGACTCTTTCCTGACTCCAACTCTTTGCTCCACTACATGCAGACAGAAGGAGAGTCCAGGCATGATTACTTAGCTCTTCTTGAAAAGGATAACTTGTTTTTTTCAATTTTGAAGATTTATAATAAGTTAAAATCTTAAGAGCAAAAATACATTTGGAGAAATGCTCAAGATGCTCAAATTATAACTTGTGAAAGAAAAAACTTCTGCCATAAAAACAACTAAATGCTTTATTTGCAGTTTTAGAAAGTGCTAAAATTTGTATTTTTACATTTTGTCTCATATTCAGACAGTTGTTGACATCGTCATCAAGCCAAAGCACAACAGGGCCAGTGGGAAGCTCCAGTGTTGCCAAATTGTACAAGCCTCCTACTTATTATGCTTATGATGACTCTGAGTTATTAAGCTTTTGAGACTTAACTCCAGGCTTTATGCGAGTTTCTCTCAGCACCTCAAGTAATTTCCTGGTTCAGATCACATCAACAACACTCAGTTTGTATTTTTCATGCTGCACCAGAGTGATATTGCTTTATTTTTAAATATTCTGTGATGATTTCAAGCAGCGCAGTTAGATTAAAATGTGAAAGAAAGTAGCAGTTTGTTGTCAGTGTTCCTTGAAGTCTAACAAATATGTTAGGAGTAATTTTTCCTTCTCACTAACAGGTTTTTGTACTTTGTTCTGTTTGCATCTATATTTACCGTTTCTCATCGCCTCAGCATATGGAGTGCTGAAATCACTGGGTCTTTATTTGTCTCGTTTTTGCATACGAGACAAATAAAGACAGGAAATGTCACACTGGTTAACCGTCTCAATTATATAAAAATGAATGATAATGCTCAGAGCATGAAAAAAGGTTTATTTGCATATTTTAAATGAAGGATGTTAATAAAAACTATCTGAAAACACGACTTGCACACCTGCTGATGAAGCTTTAGAGTACTTTATTTTGGCATCCTTTTCAATAGTTGTCTTTTAAATTAGATTTAAATAATCCTAGATTCAGAATTAGCTGCATAAATGAGTTGGGATGCAGACAGGTAGGCAGAGAGAGCAAACTGAGAGTTAAATTCAGCAAATAAAATGTCCTCGTTGCTGTTTGAGGCCTTGTCACAACGTTCATTTCTGCCATCATTTGCATCATGTACCCACAGTAGTTTTTATTTCAGTCGCAGAGTGTTCCTGCTTGCTCACATTTAGTGAAATGTGGCTGAAAATTTATGAAGTAAGAGTTTGGAAATGCAGAAAACCCAAATCACAGTATGTTTTTTACTTTTACTTTTGTTGGAAAACTAAAACATACAGTATTTCCAGTGCTGCTTCCTGAAAACAGCACAAAATGTTCAACATTTCAGGAGAAATACAGCATTTCTTTGAGAAAACCTTGTTTCCAGAGAAACTCCATTTTTATTCTGAAAAACCTCCCACTACTTGGTTTAGTTGTTAAATCCAGCATTAAACCTAACTCATTATTTCTTATCAATATTCTACAATCAGCAGTGTACTGGAACATTTAAAGACAGATACAAAATAATGTGACTTTGACTGAAGTGAAATTAAGCTCCTTATTTTGGCAGATTTTAACTGCACAGCATTCTGGGAAATGTAGGCAGATGAAAGACTGTCTGCTCCACTTTTCACAGTCAACTAAGTAACTAACTCACTCACTCTTTGGTTGTCATCTTTTTTTTGTCAATGTGCCTAAAAAGCCAATTTTTTGTCTGAACATCCATTTGAATCAGAAATGGCTCCAAGAGTTTTCCCCTATCATGTAAATCTACACTTCCCCTTCTTACAGCTTTTCTAGTTCGTTGAACTTTTCTATGTATTGATTTGTTGAGAAAAGGTCTATACAATGAGATTAGCAAAAAACAGTTTAAGTTCTGGCAAAGAAGCTGGACTCAATCCCAAATGACAAGCTAATAGCCTTGTCCTTGTCAGACAGTCAGGGCCCTTCGGCACTAAATAATAATAAAAAAGATTGATATGAATGTATTGCATTTGCATAGTTGAGTATGTGTCAGTATTAACATAATATTGTATAACATAAGACAGTCAGACATTCAGTTCAGAAAAGAAATGTTAAAATAAAAACTTACAAATTAATGAGAATCATGCCCAAATGACCTGAGCTGTAAAATTAATCAGAGATGATCAGAGATGGACAAGAGGCTGAGTACAGAGATCTGGTGGACGGCTTTGTGTCCTGGTGTGGAAACAATCAACTCACCTTGAAAGTAAACAACACATAGGAGATGATTGTTGATTTCAGGAAGAACAGGATGAAAGATCAAACAATTTCCATCATGGGAGAAGAAGAGGAGGTGTTCAGGAATATAAATACCTCTGTGTTCATCTGGACAACAGACTGGACTGGAGATGCAGCAGTGAAGCGTCTATAAGAAGAGACAGAGGAGCCTGGAGGAGGCTAACACCCTTTAAGATGCTGCAGATCTTCTATAAGTCTGTTGTTGAGAGTTTAGTCTCTTCGTCTGTTGGGGCAGCAGCATCAGAGCCAAGGACCTAAAAAGGCTCAACAGCCTGATAAAGAAGACTGGTTCTGGTTCTGGTTCTGGTTCTGGGGACGACTGTGGAACCTCTGGAGATGATAACACAAAGAATAATTCTTCATAAAATTTTAAAAATTATAAAAAAAGCCTGACCATCCTTTTCATGATACTCTCTCAGGAAAACATTGTCTTCAGTCAGAGGCTTCTTCAGATTCACTGTAACACAGACTGCTACAGGAGATCTTTTCTGCCAGCCACCACCGTCTACAATAACTCTTTGAAGAATCTGAATTATTATGAGCTACAAAGTCATTTTATTTCCCTTTGGGATCAGTAAAGTATTTTTGAATTTTAAAATCTCAACAGGACAGTTCTTTAACAAGACGAGGGACACTTTCTAAAACTCATAATGAATCTTTATTGTGAAACAAATGATGGTAACTAATTTGCTCTATGCTGCCGTTCTGGGTGGTGGGAGGAAATGGCTTCCTGTCATCTCCTGGCTGGTGCTTTGGAAAACGTTTGCTAAATCCATTCCCTGTGCGTACGTGTGTTGGCAGGGCACGGCTCGAAGCTTTCTCCGACAACAGCGGGAAGCTGCAGCTCTCTCTGCAGGAGATCATAGAATGGCTGACAGCCAAGGACGAGGAGCTATCGGAGCAGCTGCCCATAGGAGGCGACGTTGGGGCCGTCCAGCACCAGAGAGAGTTCCACCAGGTAAAGTGCACAGTAATACCTTTTTAATTCATTCACAGGGTGGACTATTTGTTACTCTGTCAAAGCTAAAAATGTGTGACAGAGGTGACAAGAAGTGACCTTTTTTAGATTCTTGCATTTGGATGCATATAGGAGGAATATGGAAAAAGATTAATGACAAATTTATGTGCTATGTTTTGTGAGAAAAAGGTCACACCGCTTTTTGGGAACTTCTGTAAACTTTTCTCCCATGTGACAGTTAACTCAGTCCGTTTCAAAATTCAGCAAAATATCTGGGGTTTTATTTCTTTAGCAGGTTTCTTATCGACAACCACCAAGTGTGCTTTGAGTTTAGAGATACAGGAACACGTTTCTGGCAGCTTCTGCAGATATCAAAGATATCGATTAGTTCCTTTAATGTCCAGTTTCAGTCAATACCAGATAGATGGCTGAAACGTTTTTCCTGCCTTCAGTTGACAGTGATACCGATGATCAACTTGGCTCTGTCAGAGTGATATTAGTTAAATGTTCCAGTGTAAATGGCAGAAGAACTAACAATGCTTTAGAAATTAGCATTTTCCAATGATTTTTAATTATAAAATCACCTACATTTAATTGCTTTTCATTATTAAAACACAACAACCCCCCTTACACACAACACATAAAAACAAACGTTTTATTTACTAAATGTTATTTAGACACTCCATGTGCTGTTTCATTATTATGAGAAAGACAAATGAGAATTGGCACAAGTCTTGTAAAAATGTACTGAGTATGTTCAAAAAGCAGATAAATCATGTAATGTTGAACTGTTTTCATTCGTCTATTAACATATCTGAACGGTTGTGTGATTAAGGTTTAGCATGAACTTTTATCTATAAAGTTTTTCAAATGTCCGATAAGAGCAACCATCGTCTTCCTTATGCCTTTGTTTACAAATAATAGTTCACTTGCAAAAAAGTTCAATATGAAAACATCCTGCACCAAATGGAAAAAAATAATTTGGTTTCAAAAATAAGTCATAAAAAGTATTAACAGCAGAGATGCTTATATTGATTTTGTTAAAGCAATTACTGCTCAACATTTAATTTGTCCACACTGAGTACATGCCATCAAAAGAAAAAGCTGTTTTATTTGCTGCTGCAGTAAAACATGAACTTACTTAACGTTCTTTGGATAGTTTTACTATGACGCAGATAAATTTCTGTTTTTATCCCAAACTGTGACCTGGACAAACTGAGGTACAGTCATATTTTTGTTAAGCATCCCACTGATTCAAAGGTAAACAAGATTTTTTATTAACGCTCAACAGAACAAGGATTATGTATTGTTTCTTTGGCTGTAGTGTTTGCTAAGCTTCAGCAGTGTTGAGTGGATGACATCGGCAGCAGTTTCAATATTTTATTATTGTCTGTCGGCCTTTAGGGAAAGTCTTTAAGTGTTGTTGACAAAAATGACAGCTCCGCCTGTCAGACAATTGCTCTGTGGCTCAATGAGCTGGACTTTAAATCTCTTTGAGCCTGACAAACTCAAAGACAAACACCTTATGGATCAGTTTGTTTGTCTGGCCAAATGATAAATTCACCACAGATACAAAGATCATAATTTGAGACAGATTACTGCTTGTTAGAATATTCTGCAGAATCTCAGACTTCACGATGGGTTCGTGTGAGTTTCTGCCTCTTTCTCTGCTCAGGTGTGTGTTCGCTCTTTTGTGGTGTATTGTTTTTGTTCAGCTGCATGTTTTATAGCTGAATACTTTAGACATTTAAAAGCCTGTTTAGAATAGATTTCACACCACCTGGCTGTGAGCAGCTGCTGCATGTGGGAACTCAGATTAAAGTCTCAAATAAACATTTACTTTACTTTCCAGCCAGAACATGATAAAATAAAGAGCTTGACTGTTTCTGCTGTTAGAGAAGTTAAAATAAATTTCCAAATATAGAGGAAAAATCACTGTTGGTGAGTTTTTCTTTTCTTTTAAAGGTGTAGTTATTTGTAGCATGACAGGAAAATGGGCAGAGAGAAGAGGAAAGACATGCAGTAAATAGTCCAGAGTCAAGAACTGAATCCAGGACAGCTGCGTCAAGGACAACAGCCTCCATATGCGGTGTGTGTGCTCTGCCACGGAGCCACATGGTGCCCCCTGTAAAGGTCAAATGACGACAAGAAAGTTTGATTTCTTAGAAGCACAATAAGAAGCTGTGGGTGACTTCAAACGTTTTGTATATGTAACAGGGTTTTATTTTAGCAATATTGTAGGTGTAGAGTTTAATTAGTTTCTAAATTCTTCAAGTAATTAATTAGGATTTTATTATTAGCAATGTTATGGGTGTGAAGTTTGTAAATTCAAATTCAAAAATACTTTATTAATCTAAAAAGAAATAAATAATTAAATTAAATGTAAATCTATTAATAATAAATAAATGTGTTTTTTATTCTTTAAATTCATTTCTGCTTTAGTCAAAAAGTTAATTCTCCTGACGTTGTCCGTGATGTCACGCTCTCCAGAATTCCGCCCACGCCGCCATGATGTACGTCAAAGCAACCAATGCGCTCCTTTAAAGCCTGTCAACAACCAGTAGTCTAATATCATTATTTAGTTGATTTCACAGTAAAAATGGATATAGGGTGCTGCGCGGTCGGCTGCACAAACAGGCAAGGATGCAAACCAAACTTGTCATTTTTATTTATAACTTTTAATGAGGAAAGATGGCGGCGGCGATGGATAGCAGCAGCCGTCAATCATGACTGGTAGTCCTCGGTGTAACCGCGGATTTGCAGCGAACGCGTTTTACAGGGTAAGAATATTTACGTTCATATACTTTATAAATAAGTATGATTAGAAAGATATAAAATATTGCTCTTTGGAGAAGGTACGTGTCTCTATTAGTAACCATGAAAACACTGCCCCACCGTCATGTAGCCTAGCATGTATTGGGGGAAAAAAAAAAAAAAACAAAAAAAAAACAAAAGCTGGTTAGCATCTCGTCTTTTGTTCGTTTTTAATGCTGCTCCGGTTTAAGGGGAGACGCTGTTTATGACATAGTGACATAAATCATGTGGTGTGAATTCAGGCAAAGTCACTAATTTGATCAACACGTCAGGAGGGAGGAGGTATGGGTCGGTTTCTAAGCTGGTCATTTCCAACTTTTGTGCCGTGTTTATGAGCCCCAAACCAGTTGTGTTAACGTTCACAGATAAATTAGCTTGACTAACAAGTAGAAGCCATAAATAAACCATCAAAAACAACGTAGGAAAACAATTTCAGTCTTCCAGTGGCCATCATGGTACCTGGAGTGATAAGTGATGTAGCTGCTGCTGCCAAGCATCATTATAAGTTATGTTATGCTAACGGTTGGTGGTTACCATAGCAACCAATGACAGCTTCTCCCCCTTTTCTGTCGCCGTCTGTAACATTTGGATCAGCTTTGTGTTTTCTCTATAAGTATTATATTTTAACACATACTTTAGACACATTCAATTATAATGGTTTCATTCGTAATTTTGCCATTTTTTGTACATATTTTTTTTAACTGTTGTCATGGTGTCCAACTAAACTGAGCTAAAAACAAATTACCATTATTAAGAATATTTTTCTTAAAAAGAAACAAAAAAACAAAACAAAAAAAAAACACTACACCAGTAGTTGTAGTTTTCTCCTCTTGGTCCATCTGAGGCTTGTCCCCAGAAATGTTCCCACATTTATTTCTATATTGAACCTTTTGTTTACGTTTTGAACGCCTTCTTTATTGCATTTCATTGATTTTATTGGTAGAAATCTATTTAAATAACAATCTACAGATGGTTTGTTAGATGAAAGGCCAACCATGACTTTTCAGGACAATCGTTGTAACGAACCATCTGGCACTCCAGATTTATCAAAACACCTGTAGGAAGTACGCAAGTTATTCTCATGAAATGATATTCACGCTGACCATATGTGCCTTCGGATGCTGGGCTCTTTCACAAAGCAATCCATCATGATGATGGAAAACTTCTGCAAAATGTCAGTTATTCTTGCAAACAAAAAGCTTTCACATATGGTGATGAGACCCACTGGTGGGACAGCTGCAGGAGTCCCAAGATGTCTTCCAGGGATTAAAATCTCTCCTTGGAAATAATTTTAATTGACAGGTTGTATAGAGAGCTGTGTGCTCTGTGGACAGGGAAGGTAATAAATAAACCTGTTACAGAAACATGGAGCCTCCAGATGACTGAGTGCGTCTGCACACAGCAAGCAGAAACTCCGACACATGGATCAGAAAATAAATGAGCAGAAACTGTGCTAATCATTTTGTTTAAAGTAAAAGTTTCACCTGATTTACTTAAGTTGTTCTTTCACTTCAACTGCTTCAGCAACAAACAATGAATCTTAAAGCATGAATACACAGAAGTTGCATTTCAATTAACGATACAATTAAGCAAAATAAAGCGAAATAAATTTGGTTAAGAGACATATGCCAATTTAAAAAAAAAAAAAAGAAAAAACATTTTCATGCAAGGATCAGGTGATTTTTCGACCATATCTAGAGACTTTTCACATCACAGGAGTCATGTGATCAACATCCGGATGTTACTACTGGCGAAAACAACAAAGAAAACGACAGGAAGTAGCAGTAGGATGATGGTTTCTTTTTGTTTTTATTGGAAAATGTGCAATCTGGCTCCACCGGAGCGTTCAGCATCACATAGTTCATAAAAAGTTGTCATTCCAACATGTTGAATCCCCAAAACACCACATAGGATTTTTAATGACTTATTGAATGAACAAGCTTATTCACATGAGCTTTTAATTTTATTTATTATGTAATGGAAACACTGCATTGTCCAAATAGTGTTTTTTTTTCCTTTTTTTTTCTTACTTTAGCAGAATATTGACAAAAGTTTGTGCACATTTGTAATAGGAATGCAGCTCCACTCAGGTTAAAATAAATTATTCTTTTCTCTGAGAACCTCCGCCATCTCTGTAGATTTCTGCGCCATCATGTCTGAAGTTAATCCGAACTGACAAGAAAAGACGTGTAGCTCCTGTTTCACCTCCTTTAAACTTCAGCCAGAGCTGCTCTGTTGTTGAATCAGCATTTCAATTAGAAGTACCGCAGGAGCAGCTGACAACAGAAAACTGCCACCATACGCTCTAGTTCATGCGTTCAAAGCAGACATGCAATACTGAAGCAAAATAAAAGGGGAAATTAATTAGTATTGATATCTTGTGAACGTTGAGTTCATTATATTCAGAATATTCAGTTTCTAATTCAAAAAATGTCATGACATGGCAGCTGTGTGAGCAGGTCGACACTCACTCTGATCTATTCAACACTGAGACAAAATTAAAATGTAATTTTTAAATAAGAAGTGCAGCTTGTTCTTCATTAATATATTACATACATCACTGTGACCCTTCCGCTGCATAAATAAATATCAGAGCAAATACAAGCAGCTTTGCATATCATGGATCTGTGATCTAAAATTTAATAGATTCCATAAAATGTTAAATAACCAGGTGAAATTTAAATTGTCTGGATTCTGTTATACTTATGGATTAAAAAAATAAATTAAAATTTAAATCTGAAAGGAGATGCAGACAAACGTTTTGGTACGATCTAAAAAAAAACAAAGTCACAGCCACTAGCTTCAAAATATTAAACTCGGAGTTTATGTGACAGATTAATAAAAGTGAAATAAGAAGAATATTTCATTTTTATTTATTTTTTACCCCTAAAAATCTCAAAAGTGTGGCATGAACCTTTTATCTAGTGCAGCTACAATCATAAATATTTTTGTTTTCATCTCTACCAGCTCTTCACATGTAGAGACCAGAACATCTGCCTATTTCTTTCATAAAAATATCTTTGTCAGACTCAATGGAGAGTGTCCATGTGCAACAGATTTCCAGTTTGATTTAGGTTTGGACTTTGACTGGACCACTCTAACACATTAATGTGCTCTGAGCTGAACTGTTTGATTATAGCTTTGGTTGTACATCTAGAATCGTTTTCTTGCTGGAAGTCAAACCTCCAACTTGTAATTTGCTCCGTCTACCTTCCTAAGAAAAGCATCCCCACAGCAGTATGCTGCCACTACCGTGTTTTACTGTAGATATTGTTTTGAGTGAATAATAATTTAAATTTTCTGCTAAGCATGGAGCTTTGTTGTCATCAGGAACACATAGTTTCTCTTGTTTGTGTCCTCTTCATGGTGATAGACTTTAAATAAGTACTCTTGGTATTTTTTTTAACATTGCCTATTTTGTTGGATGCCTCACTGAAAATTGTTAAAAAATTAAAATGATGTAATATTTTAGTTCCACTTCATAATTTTGTATTATGAAGAAAAAAGAAAAAAAAGTATTTCCAATCGATCCCAATAAAATATACTGTATTAAAGTTTGAGGTTGTAGCATGAAGAAATGTGAGGAATTGAAGGGTTTTTAAAGAGTTTATAAGACGCTGTATTAAAAAATAAATAAAAATGAGACTGAATGACTGTTGATTCCTACATAAAGAGTAAAAAATAATATTAGCATGATGGTAAACGTGTCCTCTGCCTGAATCGTTGGACTGATCATTTAGATAAGCTGTGGTAAACCAGCCAGAGATTTCTCCATTTGGTAAAGCCAAAGAACAGAATTATGACCTTTATTTTGATTGCAGCATGTAAAAACAAAATCAGTCATCCTTTTCCTGTTCCAGAATTAACATGGTGGATGTTTGTCACCTCTCCAAAAAAACTAATTAACCCAAGAACTCTTCGTCATCCAGATGAGTCGGTGTATCTCCTGTGGTTTGTTTGGTTTGAGCTGCTTCTCGCTCTGGGGAATACTGCTGTCCTGTTTGGTGTTTGATGCCTCTTGGCCTCATCTCTGCTGAGTGTCGGCCTCATCATGTCACTGTGACGACTGTCACAGACATCCTTACTGCCAGCTTGGCTGCAAAGGCAGCAGTGTCAAAAAGTTTGTAGTTTCTCAAACCTTTGATGCACTTGCCTTGAGTGTTTTTTCTTTTTTTTTTGTCCTCCACTTGTTGGCACCGCCTTTATGTTCTGTCACTTTGTGTTTTCCTTTGTGTTAATCATCTCATGGTTGCCGTGTCCTGCACTTTCTGAGACGAGTTGTTGGGAAGAAGATTGTTTTGGCAGCTTTTCCCCTCACTTTCTGTCCTGTCCTTGTACCTTGACATGGCATGTTGTGTGTTTTTAAAAATAAGAATACATGAAGTGGACAACCAGTTGGTTTGGGCTAAAAATAACTGCATAAAGCCAGATCTCTAAAAAAATCTTGTTTTTTTGATAAAAGTTTTTGCACTTGCATGAGGTACTTTTTAGTATATTTTACAAAATTGCAATGAAAACACGTTTTTCGCATCACACAAGTTACGTGATCAACAATCGGATGTTATCAGAAAAGAAAATGACTGGAAGTGGTTGGAGGACGACGGCACCGCATGTTTTTTAATGACTTATCATGTGAACAAACTTATTCACATGATTTTAATTTTTATTTAACCCTTTCATGCATGGTGGTCACTGCAGTGGACAACTATCCAGAATACACTTTTTGTGTTTCTTGTGGATTTTTATGCTGTAAATGCACAGAGACCACTAAAGTACACACTAGTGCATCATACAATGCACTGCCAACTACTGGCCATCCACTGCAAGTGCAAGAACATTTTTGTTAAATCCAATATGGCAGACAGACGAAGAAGCAACTCAGGAATATCCAGTCCCTCCTTCTACTCTTGCTGGTAAAAAAAAATATTGTGACATCAAGTAGCCCCTAAAGACTAACATTACGGATGTATTTTCCAGATAACGACTTTCTGTTTAGAGAAAATTACAACTGATCATCTAGGAAAAAAAATCCTAGAAACAATCACTTTGGAAAAAAAAATAAAGGATCATAACTCATGCAGGAAAGGGCTAATGGCCAATTTTCACAATTGTGAAATAGTTTTTCGACATTAGCAGAATATCTGCAAACTTTTGCACACATTTGTAATGGAAATGCAACATTTTTTAGGTTGCCCCATTTCTTATTTGATATGTTCAAGATGTACAGATTTTTGAACAAATGCAGTGGTGCTATTAGACATGTGTTAACATTCATTATTTGTGAGATCTACACGTGATATGCATTGATTACTAATTGATTATGTTCAAAGTGAATACTTTTTACTCAAATCTGTAGACTATTATGGAAGAAATGCAGGGAAAAATACATAAATTTGAGTCTAAAGTGTGAGATTTTGTGAATAAACCCACAAATTCACTACATGGAGTGCTGCTGATCGCCACCGTTCTTCCCCTCCTTTACCCTCTCTTTCTCTTCCTCTCTTCTCTGTCCCATTTTCAGTTCAGCTCTCGTGTATAATCTGTGATGCCTCTGCTCCCAGAGTGTCTGGTCGCACTAAAACTTTTCCAACAAAGCAACGAGGGAAATTGCCTCCCAGTTTTCTACGGAGAATTAAACCTTTTTAAGAAATGTGAATTATTGATCGTAAGTGGATTTATTCTCCAGTCACTGTGTGAGTCTGCGCTGTGCTGCACTTCGTTTCTGTGCCGGCACATGTGCAACAGTATTAGTTTGTGGGGATGTTTACGCTGCGTGTTTTGGGAGGTTTGGAAAGAGGGGAATGTATTTGACTGTGGCATGGATGTGTGTGTGTGTGTGTGTGTGTCTGGGTGTTAGGATGAGAGAGTGTTCCTGCTATGGAGGGGTTTCAGCTGTGCAGCATTCTCTGCCTTGTGTAAAATAGGAAAATGAGATGAAAATTCATCACACATTGAGAGGAAACATCAAGAGCGAGTGAAATTAATGCCATCAACATGTTTAAGCCAAGTCAATGACGCCATTTTATCCCCCTGACTTCCCTCCATTCCATGCATAATGTATCTTAATCTGATCTGAAGGCTCCACTCTTAATGTTCCTCCAACCAAAGATGAAGCCTGTGAGTGTGAAATTTTGCTGGAATTAAAGTTTTAACATGACAGCTGGCTCAGAGAATCCATAGCTCAGCTCCTCTTTTGGGAAGCAAAGCAGCTAAATAGACGGGGGGGAAGAATGGAGAGCTGGAGAGGATGAAAAGAGGACACAGAAACGGGGAGAGAGCGAAGAGGTTGGAGCAAACATGTCAGCGGAGGAAGTGGAGAAAGACAGACGGCAGGTTTACTTCATGACTGTTGCATTGGGAGTTTTATCTCACGCCCCAGCTTTGCGTCGTCACGCGCTTTTTGCTTGTTTGCTCTGCGCCAGCTGGTGTTTGCCGGCGCTCCGGTGTAGCTCTACTTTCCGGGTGTTATCAGGGCCTGTCGGGCTCTTGTTAAAAGCCTCGGAAACAGTGTCACTGCTGGGGTTTCCAATTCAAACTACTGATGTAGATTTTTTATTTTTTTTCCTCGCTGAAATTGTAAATCTCTTTATACCGTAAGAGGATTGAACATGCTGGCTCCGCCTAAATAAATTACTGTGAAGAGGGGGAATATCCCCGGTGCTAAGTCTTGCACCTGCAGTGAGTGTTTCATACAGAACAAAGATTAGTGAGGAAGAAAAGAGAAAGTTGACACAATGGCTTTCTTCTAGGCTCAAGAGGATGCTCTGGGTTTAAGAGAAAAGCAGAAAGTTAAGGCATGAGTGTGTTTTCTCACAAATTGAGTTGCTCGTCTGTAATTTGCATAGCAAGTACTGTTAGCATACAAGACCTGGTGCCTCTGTAAAGGGAGGCTAAATGACCCAGACTCCCTGTGGATTTGTTCTTCTTTTCTGCACAAGCAGACAGCGCTACTGCGTTGGGTAGGTTCTCCTTTAAGGGAGAAGAACCACAATTTTTTAATGCTATTATAAACTGTGACTGTGACATGCTTTGGTCGAAATACAACAGGATTAAAGTGGCAAATCCGTTTTATAACCTGTCTCTAGAGTTTGGGGAGAAACACTCGACTACTACTCACCTCATTTTAGGGATAGGTGGCTGTTTACACACAGATTGTGCGCCAAAACCTTTCAAGTGATTCTACAGTATGAAGTGTCAAACTCATTTTCGTTTGAGCCAAATCAAGGTAGATGCTTTTAAAGGGCTGGTTGTTCCAGAATGTATTGGTAAAGCCTGTTCACAAACTGTTAAAATATCAATGAATTCCTAAAATTAAATGATAATATTGAAGATCTTTTCAGTCCCTCTAGGATTTTGTGATTCTTTTTGTGATTTCTTGCAATAAAAATCAAAATGTTTGTGGTACTAATTTGGAAATATTTGTGCTTGTTTATGATGGCAAACAGAACAGATGCTTAGAGCAGTTAAATGTGTTGATGTTACATAAATCTCTCCAGCTGAACTGAAACAAAACTGGAGTTATTATCTTTGGATCTAAAGAGGAACAATCTAGAGTTACAGCTTCAGTTATTACAACTTAAAAACCAAAAATCAGGCCTGAAACTTGGGAGTAGTGATGGACTCTGATCTGAACCTTCAGAGCCACATAAGGACAGTTACAAAGTTGGCCTTCTATCACCTGAAGAACATCTCCAGGATTAAAGGATTAATGTCTCAGCAAGATCTAGAAAAACTCATCCATGTGTTTATTTTTAGTCACAATCAATCAGATCCAGAACGCTGCTGCTGGCGTTCTGACTAAAACCAGGAAGTTAGAACACATCACTCAGGTTCTGATGTCCCTATAAAAGCTCTCTGTAGCTCAGAGAAGAGACTTTAAAATACTGCTGTTAGTTTATAAATCACTGAACAGCCTGGCAACACAATACATTAAAGATTGGCTGCTGTTGTCATAGCAACCTCCCAGACCTCTCAGGTCTTCTGGTTCTGGTTCTGCTCTGGATTCCCAGAACCAGAGCCAAATGAGGAGAAGCAGCATTCAGCTTGTATGCCCCATAAATCTGGAACAAACTTCCAGAAAACTGCAAAACAGCTGAAACACTGAGTTCCTTTAAATCCAGAATAAAACCCAGCTGTTTGTTTGCTTTGAAACACAATAAAAGAAACATTAATTAACATATTTGATGTGTAACAACGGCAAAATGTAATGCTTCAATTGTTGACTGTGTTTTTATGACTTTGTATTTTTGCGTCTAAACAAGAAACGCTTGGAAATTCAAATAGATTTTTTAATCTGTATTATTTCCATTTGTGATCGGCAAAACAACATGTAGCACATAATTTGATCCTCAAAATATTTTATGGTAATTTTTCATCATCGCCCGGTTGTTAGTTTAAAATTGAACTCATTTTAGTCTCTATTTGATGAGGTTGTTCCATTAAAAGATAAAAGTTGCTCTCTGTCTTCACGACTCATCATTTTCCACTTCTGTCCTTCAGTTTAAAGACTGTTTTTATATTTTATTCTTCCTCCCCCCTGCAGGCGTTTATGGAGGATGTCAAGTCTCGCGGGCCCTTCATCTACTCGGTTTTGGAGTCAGCCCAGGCCTTTCTGGCTCAGCACCCCTTCCAGGAGCCCGAGGAGACCCTGACCGATGGAAAAGGTCTGCTCCCTTCATGCTATATGCCAACTGCTGCGCCAGCCGAAATGTCACATTCATTTTCCCCCTCAGAGTTCGTTTGATTAGGGCCCTCGCAGGTGAAATCCTCCATTAATTGTTATTAGCAGTGATCTGTCCTCTGGCGTCACACCAAGTTTAGGGAAAGGGTCCGGGTCGGGACCAATTACCTCCAGTTTACCAGCTCTACAGCACCATCTGCTCAGATCAATAATGCAGTGTGTTTCATTATTTCTCCACTCCTGCGTCCATTTCTTCTTATTTTTTATTCTTTTTGCCTCGTTACCCATCTGCCCTGTTTTCATTAAACTTTTCCAACTCTTTTCTTTGCCATCACACTTTTCTTCCCAATCATTGTAAAGCTATTTCCTCCACACACTTATTGCTTTCATATGTTGATGCTTTCATTGCTGTATTTACCTTTCTCTGTCTTCTGCAGAGGTGTCTCCACGGCGACGGATTTTGAACGTGAGCCGATCTGTGTGGAAGCAGGCGAACGTGGCGAGTGACCTGTGGGAAAAACTGACCGCTCGCTGCGTGGACCGCCACAGGTCAGACGCTTCGTTCTCTCTCTGCAAACAGATCCTTCTGAGATTAAAGTAATTCAACTTTATTCTGCTTTTCTGCTATATTGCACTCAAAAATGATGAACTATTAAATCCCCCAAGAAATTAAAAGAAAAGAAAAGCATAATTTTGCCTTTTCTCGTTAATCATTTCTCCAACTCATCGCGTTTTTAGGGAACTTTCCTCCATCGTCTCTCTGCATCTCAGTTAAAGGAATAAAAACCTCCTAATGTTTCAGATCATTAAACTAATTTTACTGTCAGAAAAAAATTAATTGGAAAATCTTTCCAAACCCACCTGGCTCTATGTAAAAGAGTAATGGCTTCTATGTTAATTAATTGTAATTTTTCAAAGCTGAGTTTAATTTCACTTACCATATCTGGACCCGATTACTGCAGAATTAAGAAATAATTTAAATAGAACCAGCCTGTCATTTTATTATTCCTGTTTTCTGTTTTCCTTTAGCAGTGTTTTTCAACCTTTTCTGAGCCAAGGTACACTGTTTTAATTGAAAAAATCACGAGGCACACCACCAACCAAAAATGTAAACAAAGATGCTCTGTAGCCGCCTATATTATATATAGTCATTCTTATCAAAATGTATTGAATAGGAATCAAATAAACACAAAAATATATTTTTATCACATTTTACATTTCTTGTTTCAAATTGCACGTAACATGTCGACTTCAAAAATACACCTGAACACATGAACACCTGAACAGGGCCACAACAATGTGGTCTTAAATTTAAAGAAGTTGTAGAAAACTTCAGTGTTTTACAAACTAATCCACAAGCATTCTTATAGCTGGAATACATAAAATAATTCTTATTCTGAAAGAAGCAATAATATTTGGGAAAGATTTCACTTCATATTCACTGTTACAATATGAAAATTTGCATGTACAAAATGTCAATATCTGTATATTTTATCCATCTAGTGTGAAACCTGTGCATATTTGGATGAAAACAGCTGATTTCCTGGCAGAAATTGAAGAAAGACAAAGCTCTTCCTCAACAGCTCTCAGTCTCTCTTTGGTTTCAATTTTTATAGTATCCAGGCTTGAGAAGCTCACTTCACACAGACATGTTGTGGGAAATGGACCCATGTTCTTTCCAACTACTGCTGAGCTTCACTGTCTTTTCCATCACTGTTGTCACAGTCTTGCTGGATACGATGCTCTCACCACTACCTGTAACCATAGACATCAATACGTAGACGCCTCATGGAGCGCTGAGTCGTATGTAACAGCGTCTGCCATCTTCTATGTGGCAGCAGAGCGATCGGAGCTCCTTAAGTCCTGTTCTGTGTGTTTCAACTGTTTTACGAAACAAACTGGATTCATTGGCATTACCTTTCACAGGTAAGGATGAAAGATCAGAATTACTTTGACTTTGCAGCCAGAAATTTGCTTCTAAACAACCGAGAAATATTTCCTATGTAGTTTAATTGGCCCGAAATAACCGCTGATTGTTAGCGTAGCAGCTAAGGTTTTCAAACTGTTTTCTAATGAGAGAGAAGTGATGAGAAACCGCTGTTAGAGGAGAAGTTAATTAAAAACCAGAGGATTTAGTGAGGAAAGATCAGTCAGGATCAGAGCTGGAGCTGCTGTTCTTCAGTCTGTTTCCAGCTCAGCTTCATCATGTAGGTATTTAGCTATAAAGATGCTACGAGTCAGAGCCCAACATGCTGAAAATGTCTTTTTCTGAATGTGAAGGAAACATATACGTATGTATTTTCTATTAACTTTTGGATAATTTCTCTTTTATCCTTGGCTTCAGCCTGTGAACCAGGACGTCTCAGAAGCCATTGAGTTCTCCCAGTGTGACCAGCAGACTGAAGCCCTGCCTGTGACCAGTGTTCTCAGTATAATAAATGTTTTATTCTTTCACTTTTTGTGTATTTTTAAATATCTCAATCTGAAGTATTAGTGTATTAATGTAGCTTATGTAATGAAATAAAAATAATTTACTCTGTTAGAATTATTTTCACTCTTTGCTGTCAATAGCAGAGTTGACATACGGTAATAAATATTTTTCTTTGGGAAAAAAGTAAGAAAAATATGTAGTTTAATGTTTGACAATAACTGATTTATAAATAAAAAGTCATTTATCAATAATGTATAAAAAATAAATTCAAGAAAAAAATTTGTTTCTTGTCTTGAAACGTTAAATGTACATTAAATTATGGAATTATGTAAATATGTTCTTTAATAAAACACTGTAAATATGTGTCTGCTCATCAATGTCATTATTATAATTATCTGAATAATTTCTATCAAATAAAACATTGTGCCCTTTATTCAGAAATGCCCCGAAACAATTAAAATATCACATCAAAAGTTAGAAACTCTGTCTTTAGTCATTTCTGCGATTACCAAATATATTAATGTGTGTGAGAAAATGTGTCAATGACAGGAATTAATTTAAAATACTTTGTAGAACGGCACTTTGTGAAGTTCGGTCCATTTACTTGTATTAGCTTACTGGCACATATTCCACATTCAGTATGGCGGACGCTGTTACGTATTGCAGTAATGGGCCGGCCCGCTCCATGAGGGATCTACGTATTAATGTCTATGCCTGTAACGTTCATGCATCACCAATTCTCTTGTTTTAATGTAAAATGCTCTGTACCTACTGCCATCTAGTGGTAAGAAAATTACATGATTACGCCGCTAGCCACTACTAACCATGGTTTCGTTCACACCGAGCTTAAGTGCAGTGGCTCTATTTCCCTCCTGTAGTGCCAGATTGACAATCCTCAACTTAAAAGCTGCACCATATGAGTTTGAAAACATTTCTCCGTCGTGCCTGCTTAAAGCATGTGGTTGTTCTAAATGAAAATTAACACGTTCTTCTTTGATTTACTACAATTTTGACTTCTAATGATTCACTTCCTGCTAGAGAGCCCCCTGGTGGTTGAAGGAAAATACACAGAAAATCCGCACTGGGCTACAATCCGCATGGTTCAAAGTTTAGGAAAAAAGTAGCGGCTTATAGTCTGGAAAATACGGTACCATAGGTGAAATTGGATAATTTCCACCTGACAATCACTCACGGCACACTAGTGTGCCGCGGAACAGTGGTTGAAAAACACTGTCCTATAGAACTGCTCCACATTCTAAGAGCTGATCGTCATCCACTTTAAATACTGCCGATATGTAAACTTATACAGTCTATGAAGATCCTACATGTTCAACTTCTTCATTGCAGATTTTTTGCTGTCATAAGAACAGCTTTACATGGTGTTTAAAACTGTTTGTTCTTTACTTTAGAGCAGGACCGTCCAAACTTTTTGCCAGGTGGGCCAGAATTGTCCACTCAAAAGTAATAGGGGGCAATAAAAACAAAAACAAAAAAAACTACCTAAAATCAGGCAAATAAGGTAGTTTGGTATCTATTGAAGCTCCAAAACGTGAAAGCGATTTTTACGCGTTACGACCATTGCAGACAGAAAAAAGGAGTAAATTTCCACCTTTCTCGAAAAATTTTCAAAAGAAAGTTTTCAGCGTTGGAAATTCAGAAATTTACAAGGTTTTGTTGTAGAAATTTCTGATATTAATCTAAACATTAGATTTTTTTTTCTAGAAACCATTTGAGATTATTCTCAAAATGTCATTTTTTAAAGTTCTTTTGGCATAAACTTGCTTCTTAGTAATTTTGCGCATGTGCTGTATTAAAAAAGAAATCTAGATTTCAGTTTCTTTTGGACTCGATTGATTAAATTTATTTTCAGTAATAAGAACAGGCTTTGGGTCATTTGTTTCAAAACGCTCGCTATAGTTAGCCAAGTTTAAGAAAGAATAAAAGCTGATTTGGATGAGTAAAGTAGGCTTTTCAATAAAGGTTTCTGGATAAACTTGGTTTTACATTTTGTTAAAACTTGGTTGTAAAACACAAATACTTTGTGTTGTATTTTACATTTTCCTTTGTAAGAAAATTATGTTGGTAACAATTATTTCTGTTGTCTGTACGCTGTGAGCATATGAAAGACAAGCTCCTTAATTTTTGCTCAGATTGACCAATAAAACTGAATCTAATATTTGATCCTGTAAAAAGCAACACATCCTACCCTGACTCAAAGAATAAACAAAAACTTTGAGAAGTCTCTGTGATTTACTGCATGTTTGCATGAGGCCAAAACTTTTCTTAGCTCAGATTTTAACTGTAATTTCAACAAATCCTGCAGGCACATGGAGAGGACACTGGAGCGCCTTTTGCAGATCCAGGCAGCCATGGACGAGCTTGCGGGGGCCCTGGAGCAGGCAGAGGGCGTGAGGGACGCCTGGGAGCCTGTTGGCGACCTCTTCATCGACTCGCTGCAGGACCACATTGATGCCACCAAGGTGGACACACACTGCAGAACACACAACGCTCACACTTAAGCTGTTACAAATCTGTTTTAAATCTAGTCTAGTGCCTCCAAATAAAGACAAATGAGCTTTTATACACCGCAAATTTTAAAGACGGGAAGTTTTTGTCACCAAGAGCACTGAAGCGATGTTTCATGAATATTTCAGATCTGTATCATGCAGTTCTGCTTCAAAATGTTTGCTTGCGTAAATATGCCTGTCAGAGCAGCTGCGATGTGACAGACGATGACAAGGACGTGCCGCTTCAAAATGACGCTGCGAGGCGGCGCGGGTTACGATCCTTCTCCGCGCAGAGGTTGTTAAACAAATGACAGGTCATTGGTTTAGTCATTATTGAGTGCCGAGTGCCGCTGCCGCCTGTAATTGCGTGGCACTGTTCATTATAACTGAGGACCCTTCACAAAAATCATGTCACTGTTTGGACTCTTGTCACAGCCAGCACATGTTTGGGCCCAGTCTCCAGGGAAGGCTTGTCAGGTTTCCTCTTCTCTAGCTCTCAGTGACACGTGCACATATACATTCACCTACTGAAAGATGCTAAAATAAACCTGTGGCGTCTTCACAGGACTTGTTTTGACTCTTTAAACGCTGCTTTATGGCAGATGCAGAAATAGCTGTAGGTTTGTTGTTGCATCTTTTCATCATTTCTTATGATGGAAACGACAAAACTGAGGATTTTTTTTACATTTCCTTCAGTTTTTGCCTGTCTGAAAAATAAAACTACATAGGGTGTTGAAATTTACATCTTAATCGCATTTTGTCCCAACTTAACAAAAATAAATTTTAATGTGATTCTTGAGATCGTATTGGTGACCAGTACAAAGTAGTGCATAGCTGTGATGTGAAAGGAAATAAAACTACAAGGTTATTAAAATATTTTACAAATAAAAATCTGAAAACTGTGTTGCATTCAATGCTTCTCTTGAATCAGCACTTTGTAAAACTTTTGGATGCATTTTTTGTGTCGATTTCCGCCTGACTTTTTTTTTATATCTGGAGACATTTTTGCATATTTCTCTGTGAAAAAACTCAAACACAGTCAGACTGGACACAGAGCATCTCTAAATATCCTTATTCAACCCTTTCAGCCACAGATCCTCAATAACATTTACATTAAATCATCCATATGATTAATTTTTTCCATAAAAAGTTTTGTCTCCTTTGACTGGAAGACCGTTTCCTACATTTGCTATAATCTAGTTTTTTTTTTAATTCTTTTGACTCTAACATCCAGATTTGACCAATAAATGTCCATAGTGGCCTTTTGTCTGTATTTGTGATTAATGCTCTCCTTACCTGGTTTGTCACTTTAAACTAGGGGTGTAGCGATACAATAATTTCACGATACGATACGATATACGATATTCTGGTCACGATA
>NW_006800183.1:17073-66964 GCF_000485575.1 Poecilia formosa | reverse complement strand
GGTTATACTTGGCCTATTAACACAATTTAAAAACTGGTGTGTAGTTTATAATGTGCACTTTAAGCTCGAGTTGAAAGTTAGACTGAGGGAGGCGGAGTCTTGCTGCTACGCCGTAACAAACTAGACGTTAAAAAGGAGCCGTCAGGCTATGGACCCCTATGGTTTAACGGATCGATACTCGCGGATGAAAAATTGATACTTTCCGAGGGCGGAAAATATCGATATATATCACCGAATCGATTTATTTATACAGCCCTACTTTAAACAGCCGTTTGAATTGGTTCCGTTCTCTTAATTTCAGACAATCGACTGAGTGGTGATCCGTGAGATAATCAAAGCTTGAGATATTGCTTGATGATCTAACTCTTCTTTTATCGTCTCCACGGCTTCATTCCTGACTCGTCTGCTTTGTTTCTTGGTCTTTATGCTGCTCGTCGCTACACAATCCAACACATTTATGCACTGCTGTGTGTTGGTTCAAATTACCAATAAAAGACACTGAAGTTTGTGTTTGAGGCGTAATAAAATGTGATTCAAATAGTAAAAGTATTTGCAAAGCTCTATCATTTACTTGGAGCCGTTTCAGCCACAGCAGCATTTTCCAGCCTGTGAATCGCCTTCTAAAATATAAATTATGTGAAGTTAAAGTTTTCCTCTTTTCACTTTTGCTTGGTTTTCTTGGCTGACTTCTTTTAGGCTCAAGCCATGCAATCATGTTGAAAATTAAATTGTACCTTGGACTTGCAGTCATAAAAACAATTCTTAAAACCGTGTATACTCTTTTGTCAGCCGTTATTGGGTTAGTATAGATGTAATAATAGGACTACTCTAAAATGTTCACATTGATCACAGAAGTAATGCCGCAAATCGATGACACAGCAGCAAGTGAAGATAAATTTGTAAATGAATAAAGGAATGAAGCCACCTCTGTGGCTTTTCATCAATTTCTTTTAATCCAGATGATGCCTCCAGCCTCATTTTCTTTCTCAATATTTTCTGTCACTGTAGAGTAAAGGCACTTAGATGTTATTTAGAAAGTAAGACACTCAGTGACTGTTTTACAATGAAGCTCTTTGGGCTCAGAAACGGGTCCATTGAATGTCAAGTTGCAACTAATATTTGGAGATAGAGGTCAGAATAAGTCATAAATCGATCATAATGTTTAGCAACATGATCATGCCTCATATTGTAATTTAATTATACTAGATTATTCACATATTTGGTTGTTGTTCAACCGGTTTGCTTTCATTCTGCAGAAATGTGAAAAGAAGAATTTCCAAAATAATAATAAACAGTTTTATTCATTCTTGTTCTGCTTCACAAATGTGTGATTTAGTTTTTAAATCACATAAAAGCCAAAAATAAAAATACATAGTTTGTTAGTTTATCTGTGCATTGGAACAAGTATTTATCATTTTCGTTTTGGGCCAAATCAATACCATGAAGGCTCTTAAAGGGCAAGTTGTGCCAGAATATTCACAAACTGTTGAAATATCAATACATTCTTAAAATAAATAATATTATTGAACATCTCTTCAGTCCCTCCAAGATTTCATGATTCTTTTTGTGATTTTCTTGAGTCTTTGTGGTACAAATTTAGAAATATTTGCACTTATTTATGATGGTAAATGGGACTTTTTATTATTTGCTGTATAGATCATGGACTATAATCTGACATCGGTTAAAGCTGAGGCAGTTGGTTAATACAAGTAGAAAAGTGCTTTTCAATTTTTGAGAAAGATCAACTATAAACTCCCAATTAGTACAAAAAGGTGCAGGGATTTGTTGATTTTACGTGAATTTCCATGATAATTCTCAATAAACTGGAAGGACTGATTGATATAATTTGGCAATAAACTGATAAAAACGGCATTGATTTGACTGAAAACATAATGTTTAAGCACATTAGGGGTTTAGTCTAGAATCTGGGGGGCACATAAAAAAGCTACGGTGGGCCGGCTTTGGCCCACGGGCCTCGAGTTTGACAAATATGATTTAGCTGAAGATTAAATGTTTTATCACACATAGATTACTAAACTGAGTTTTATCCAGAGTCAGAGAGACCAGGCACTAGAAAATTTTACTGTGGTTACATTAAACCTGTTTATTTTTCTGATCAGGAAAAGCTATCCTGATTTTTGAGATTGTTTCCACATTCTTTCAAACATTTAATCTTTCTGCTGCTACTTAGCAGTATTAATCTTGTGTTTGTTTATTCTATGTCTGTGTGATCAGAAAGCAGCATGAACAGTAGTTTTTCAACAACAAGGTGGCTCTAAAATAGCCGTTAGCTGCAGCCTTACACTCAGTGTTCAACTGAAGGAGGTGCTCAGACTCTTTTGACACATCGTAGCTGAAATGTTTCCTATTTGTTAAGGAAATTACTTTCAGGTGCTGTTCGTCTGTTATGAATAGCAGCCAAAGTCCTCCAAATATTGAAGAAGAACTTTTTAAAAAGACCTTCACAAAGCCTGAAGAAATATTGATCATGAATCCTTTAAAAGATTACAGGAAACCTTGGCTCTTGGATAAAGTCGGACAGTTTGAAGCAGTAATGAATGTCGCTATATTCTCCTTTTCTCAACTTTCACAAATTACATGTTTGTTTTTGTAGCGACTTTGTCTTCTGCAACAAAACTTTTATTTTAGTGCCAGTAAAGAGCAAAGACTTTAGCAAAAATTAAAATTCAGGTGATGAACCAATTTTTTTTCTTAGTTTAAATCAGCTTTGTTGTTTCAAAATGTTTCCAGACAAATTCATGAGCCGTCGGTTCTGTTGACCTTCATTACTTTTACATGATTTATTCTGTTTCTTTTTGAGATCAGATGGTTTTCTTTCATTGTCTATTCATTTTTAGACATATATCTGCAGTGATTAGAATTCATTTGCTTTGATTTCTAGATGTTACCTTACCATTGCTGTACAAAAGTTTGAGTAAAGGAGAAATTTAAAAAAAGATTTTCTTAACACTTTATTTGATTTGGTGTGCATAAGACTGACATGACACTGTCATAAACAGGAAGAAGTCTTCATGAACACTTATGGTTGTCGTGAAGGTTCATTCTGTAAATAATGACACTATAATGCAACTTTTAATCCAGCTTTGCGGTAAAAGCTGCATTATGCAATTTTTCTTTAAAAGTGCCACCTTTAATGCGGCTTTGCATTAACAGTGTCATTATTTACAACGTTTAATGTAACTTTGTATTAAAAGTGACCATTTTAACACTACTGTTGTTTTAAAATGTCACCTGTAATCAAATTTGCTTTAAAAGTGTCATTATTTACCAAAGACTTCTTCAAGTTTATGACAGTGTCATATCTTATTCACACCCCTTCACATAATAAAGTGTGACAAAATATTTTCTTTGATTAGTCAAGTATTATCCAAGTTAAGGTATTTTTTTCTGATATTTAATTTATGAGTAGTATGTCCATTATGCACCATTTTGTGCCTCTTTTTGTTCTCTTTCTGGCTCCTGCAGCTGTTCAAGGAGGAACTCTCGCAGGTGAAGGAGGGCATGAAGCAGGTCAATGAGTTGGCCCACCAGCTGGCAATCTCTGATGTCCATTTGTCGATGGAGAACGCCCGGGTCCTGGAGCATCTCAACAGCAGATGGAAAGTGCTTCAGGTAGCGTCTATTGGCAGGTTTGATGCTGCCAGCAGCACGTTTTCCTGCAGGATGTGCAGGTGTAATATCTGGAGCTATAAAGGTGCTCATGCACATCAGTAGAAAGTGAAAACCTTTCATGTCAATAAGTTGCATCATTCGCTGCGGTTCCTCTTGCCTCCGTCTGAAGAATGTCTTTCAGAATCTCAGGCTTTCAACTCGTTCTCTAAATTTTAACTCTGTGGGAGGATTTCACAAAGCAGTGCGTTCTTGAAAATCTTTTAATGCTCTTTAAAGAAATTTGCACCAGTTTTTGTATCATGTGATGAGTGACCTCGGTTCAGCTGGTGAAGAACTGATTGAAATAGAACAGAAAAACATTTCCCTCAGTGAGATGATGATTTTTCTAATTAAAAAGTACAGATGATATGAAAGACAGGAGAAGGATTCTTCCTTAGATTTATTCAAAGATAAATAACATTTATTAATAAATAAGAAAAGTGCCTCTGGCTTCTGTTGCAGAGTGCTGGATACATTCTCTGTCAAAATTACCATCTGATTTCAGCAGTCGGTATTTTTCACAGCTTGCAGGACTTAAAAGGCTCTGATCTGAGAATCTAACTCTTTTTGCTCTGGCTGTAATGCACAGATAATCACAACAGCAGACTTTCTCCTACATGCATGCATGACTGCTGATCTACAGCTCTGGATAAAATGAAGAGACTCCTGCACTGAACCCGACTGGTTATTCCACCAAATACTGATTTCTGAACTCTTCCTGAGTTAAAGCATTAGTATTGTTGTTTCTAAATGAATATGAATTTGGTTTCTTTGCATTATTTGAGATTTGAAAGCGCTGCATCTTTTCTTATTTTGACCATTTCTCATATTTTTGCTTGGAATTTTGGATACGTGTTGTCAGTAGTTCATATAATAAAATAACAATGTTAATTTTACTCAAATATTTATCTATAAAGATAAAATCTGAGAAACTGATCATTTTAAATGGTCTCTTAATTTTTTCCAGAGCTGTTTATGTGGGAAAGCAATGAATCCAGAGACTCTGTTTGCTTGGCATATTTTATTTTTACTGTTGTCTGTGGTTTCAGAAATATAAGCGCATCCAAATTTAAGTTTGCAGATATTTAGCACCTGTTAATGCCTCTGATAATTGCTCCATGAATCTCTTGGAGTAGATTTTCCATCCCCTGAACTTCCTGACTAAACATTTAGCATATCAGCAGAAGAACTGCCTTTACAAGTTGTTTATTTAAAATGTGTTTTTTCTAGAACAAAGTTCAACTTTTCAACCAAGTGAGAAACATCATCTGTATTATGAACTCAGAGGCAGGGACAGACTTTGAAACACAAACTGTGTAAATGTTATTACTCTTAATTTCAAATTCATTCATTAATTCTGTTGTAAAATGTTTCACTTTCTAACACTTCTGCTAATTACATGTTTTCTACCAGCTAAGTTTTTTTTTCAGCCAAATAATGTGAACATCAAATGAAAAAGAGACAAGAAATCTTTCTTTTAATGTAATATTACTGTCTGCTTTTATCATCAGGTTTACCCTCTTGAACTGCAGAGCATGTCATAACTTTGACTAATTTTTTGCTCTTTGCACATATCTTTAATACTTTATGTCGCTGAGTGCTTCTTCTTTGGGGATCATCAGTCGAGCTACGCGATGGTAATATTAACGGCCTGTTAAAAGCAAGCATGGACTCTCTTTTAAGACCTGCTTTGATAAAGATGAATTGAACTTTAGGAATTTCCATATAAAAATCTTCCATTAGAGATTTAATTGGATTTCCAAGGTGAGATTTTGGTTCGTTTTGCTTGGTCTGCACAGCTTTAGTTTTCAAAGTCACACAGTTTTGTAGCATCGCTCCTGAGAACGTAGATCTATTTATGACGGCAGATCATAAAATGCAAACTTTTTTTTTTTTAAACGACAAAGCTGCAGCAGGGTGATGCATGTCATAAAGCAGAAATAATCTAAAAGTGACGCTCCAGAATACCTAGAAGGAGCGGCAAAAACAGATGTTTGCAGTAGAAATGTTTGCTTGAACATGCACTTACATATTGAGGGCAATACTTCATTGAATCTGAGGCACTCACCTTTAAAGCCTTTGAAACATTGAAGTGAACTTCCCCTCCCCTCCCTGCTTCGCTGATTGGATGGATGCACCAGCAGGGAAAGCTGCAGCGTTTTTCAAGCATTAGCTGCATCCTCCGTCAGCAGACTGTCTCTGCTCCTACAAACACAATAAAACCCTCTCAGCTTTCACCTGCTGTTAAAACATCCTGCTCACATTAGATAACCTTCATGACATCATTCTTCACAGCCTGAAATGTCAGCCGGCGCTTTTTTTACTCTCGCTGCCTCTCTTTTCAGATAATAATCATTTAGAACCACTTGGAAAGTTTGTAGAAATTAACATCCCACTTTGAAAGCAAAAGACCGTTTGGATGCAAAGAGTTTTTGTAGCTCAGAATTTGCCCATGTTTGATTTGCAACCCTTACAAATAAATCGACGTTCTAATATTTTCTTGGTCCACATGTTGAACAGAAACTCCAGAACAGATTTAGCTGTAAGTTTCTCTGTCCATTTTGGTTCAGATTCAAACATCTTCGCAGCTGAATGATTAACATTTTGCAGACATTCAGGGTCTTTAGAGACTGCTTCGAAGAGGTCTTCATCACCCTTCAGCATTTCTTTGAAAAGTCCTTTGAGTCTGACATTTGTAGAGCTACAAAAATAGAACATATTGAAAGTCTAATCCATTCATTTTCCTTTTCCCTTTAAAGGGAAAATGATCTACAGGTTATCCCCTTCTTTCTTTTGTTCTCAGTGAGGTGATCTGTGTGCCTCAAGATAAAACCCTTTATTTATAGCTTTTGCTTTTATTATTATGGTGTAAAAAATGCTGTTTTGGATCTATATTTCCCAGCAGATATGTATTTTTTCCCCTAAAACTTTCCATCTTTTTCCATCTGTTCTAATATACAAACAGAAACTTTCCATTAGAAGGAAAGAAAGAAAAACTACATCCAAACTATTTGGACTATTTTCACGGGGTAATAAAGTCATCTGACAGTTTCGGTTGTCTTTTTATGTTGGTAATCTGGTTAATAAAGGTCAGTTTCATGTGCAGCTCCATCTCAACCTTACACAAACAGCAGTGAATAAATCAATTTTCAATCAATTTTCTGCACCAAGCAGTCCAGAACATATAAACATGTTTCCACTGAGGCTCTTTAAATGTGTTTATATTTGGGGACTGTATACAGAATAGACCAGGGTGTTTTTGCTTACTGCGATGAAAACCAAAAGAAACATTTTCCCATGTCCCCTGTGGGGCTCCATAAAATTGTAATTTAAGGTGTTTCCCCCCAAAAAAAGTGATATATGTGTTTCTCTGGACCTACTGTTATAAAACCACCTTGGAAATAAACATAGAAATAAATAAACGGCTTGTTAAAATGATTAGGATTACCCAGAAATAAAAAAAACAAGAACTTTCCCAACGTATTTGGTTTTACTGTGCAGCATGAATCCTGCTGCAAGTAGCCGTCAGGAAATTGGTGCGCTGCAGCCATAAAGGGACCGAGACGACTAGTGAAGATACTCGGGTATGCTGTGACATTTATTGATGCTCTGCTGGTTCCAACGGGTCCAATAAAAGATTCCCAGCCCCATCACACCACTACCAGCAGCAGCAGCAAACTCAACCCCTGATGCAATCCAGTATGACGGCTCACCTTTGACCTTAGCAAGGCAGTTTCATCCAGCTAATTGCCTTTTGTTTTTTCTGTTTTTCTAACCCTAAGCATAAGAGATGGTCCAGGGTGAAAATCTCTGTGGATTAAAAGTTTCTGAAATAGTCAGACGGATCACCCGGCACAAACTAAGTCACCAAATAAAGTCGTTCAGTTTGAACTTCAGCCAGTCATCTTCAGCACGGCTACATGCTGCCATTTCATCGGCTGATTCATATTTATGTTAAAAGTTGATTCAGTTTAATAATTAGCATTTTTGTTCCAGTTTGACTAAAACAGTAGTCCTTTCTAGGTAAATTTTTTCTGTTCATCATTTGGTAATAATCTGACCTATTTCCAGATGTGGGTAGAGCACCAAAAATACTCTAAAGTGCTCAAGTAAAAGTAGTGATACTTCAACATGTTTTTACTCAAGTAAGAGTAAAAAGTAGCCATCCAAGAAATTACTCAAGTAAAAATGTACTTGCTTAAAAGTCCACTCAAGTGCTGAGTAACTGATCAAACTATCATCTTGTATATTGTGAAGTAATTATTTGGTTTAAATTGCAACATTAAGTTAAAACTCAATTTAAGAATAATGAACTTTAAAAACGATGTTTAGACAATTTAAATCGACTTCATGAATTTTAATTCCCGAGTTAAAACCAGAAGAATTTTCTTGTTGACTTAAATTGCTTTTTTTTTAAGTTAAACCACCTACAAATGATTTACAGTGCAGTTGAATCTTAAAGATACCAAAGATAACATAATTAAAACAGAAGCAAATATGACATATTAACCACAAATTGTTCTTTAAAACACAGGCTTCAGCTGATATTTATCTCAAAAAGATTTTCTTTCCTCTGCTTTTCCACTTGATTCATTTTCTATGTTCTATGTTCAAACTACTTCATTTAATCCAAAATCAACAAAGGAAAGCTTTAAAATGACTTGAAGTGGAAGAAATTTGATAGTATTGTACATTGTATTTCCAGAGGCAGCAGAATGAAGTCACCTTTCTCTTTGGTATTAGTTCTATTCTAATTGAAATATTAAATGCTTAACTGCTGTTCCAGATAGATCACTGTTTATTTTGGTTTGTCTGGCACCAGTGGAAGTCCTTGTCCAAATTAGTTTTGCTAATATTTGTCGTTCACGGATAATTTAGTCATTTGTCTTCCTTATGTCTGGCTAAATTGCCTGTAGAGCAAATAGATTGTAGAACACAGCAAAGTTGGCAGTAACATCTCCCAAGCGCAGCGACGTTGCTCTCTGTTCGTCTAAAACAATTTAAATCAAGCTCTAGATTGTATTTTTGAATTTCCTGGTCTGGTAGATGTTCACTGAAATCAGGTTCTTAGTTTTTAAGGGCATTGTCTGTTTAATCTTTATCTTTTTCTCCTTCTATCTTTTTGTCTGCCTACTCACTTCACAGTGAGTGGATTTACCTCCCATTGTTTGAGGAGGCTGACATGGATTCATGTGCCAAATCCAATACTTTTCACATAAACTGGGATTAGACAGGCTAAATCTCATTTGGTGGGAAACCTACCAAATATTAAAGTTTTTTTTTAAAACCATGTCGAGCTTAATTCTGTCAACTCGGTCTCCATGGCTATTGACGCAACATTTAACGCTTTCTCTCTGCAGCTGTCAGCCACACGACTCTGCAGCCTGCCGTACTTTTCACATAACAAATAATTTTCTAATCTCTGTCTTCATTTTCTACCTGCTGCTTCCAGGAGCTGGAGAAAAAAAAATCCAAAACAAATAAAACCCCAGCTAATTTTACATTCAGCAGTTGGCTAATAGAGAAGAAGCGAGTAGCCTGTTTGTTTTCCAGTTGTGGAGGCTTGTGATCGGGAGTGCGGAGCAGCAGGAGTGTCTTTGATTTAACTTTGTGTGTGTCTTTGTGTGTGTCCTCAGGGCTCCATTGAGGAGCGGCTGAAGCAGCTCCAGGATGCACACAGAGACTTTGGCCCTGGATCGCAGCACTTCCTCTCCAGTAAGGGTCCTCCTCTGCTATTTGAAGTTGGTGCCTTGTGTTGCAACAATCTGTGGCGTGCTGTGCCAAGGCACCACCTCAAAGAAAGTGGATGCATGTGTGTGTGTGTGTGTGTGAAGAGGGAGGGTGTAATACAATTAGAAGCTGCTGATTGTGTGTGTGTGTGTGTGTGCATTTGGGTTAGAGGTGGAGCTGGAGAGCTTTGTTCCTCTGGCGCACGTGGGCCTAATTTGATCAGAGATCCACATTTATAAATTCTGTCTCTTCTTCTACCTGCTGTTCTGCAGAGGATGAGGAGAAGCAGCAGGTTGTCTACAAGTGGGATCTGATTTAAATTCAAAATGAAATGTAAAAGCTCGGTTTTGTGTGAGTCTGTTGCTTCTGCTTCTCAAGTTGAGACCCATAAAATTAAACATAAAATGGTGCAAATTGAAATAAAAAATGGAAACATGGCAATTAAAAAAAAAACAAAGAAGAAAAAACTAAAATTTTTGGGGGAAAGTTTTTCAGACACATTGAAACACTTTTTCGCATCATACGAGTCACGTGATCAACAGCCGGATGTTTCTACTGGTCAAAACGACGAAGAAGACGACAGGAAGTGGTAGGAGGAGGATGATGGGTTGATTTTGTTTTAGTTTTTTTCTTTTAGACATCGTGCAGCTGGATCCACCAGAGCTTTCACAGCATCACACAGTTCATTCAAACCTGTTGAATCCAGAGCTCTTCTGTAAAATCAGCCTCTAAAATCCTCTAAAACGTGTGAAGAGGCTGTCGCTCCAATGCCTGGATAAGACGCAGACGTCTCCTCTGACGGCTGACAGTAACAGAGTGCCATGGCTGCTGAATATATATACATTTATAATATATTATTTAACTATTTACATCCATTGCTGTCATCATTTTTAATGCCTTATCACGTGAACAAGCTTATTCATGTATGATTTTCATTTAATTTCTTATTTAATGGAAACTTCTGTGCTGTGAAATTGTGTTTTTTCAACTTCAGTAGAATATAGATGAAGATTTGTGCATATTTGTAATGGAAATGCAGCCAGTAGTATGTTAGAAGTAACAAAGGCGTGTAAACCAGCTTGTACTAACATTACTTTAGTCTTTAAAAAGAAGACAGAAGGTGCAATGCATCAAAATGCACCAACATAACCCACCACTCAATTCTGCCTGATGAGTGGGGGAGCAACAACATGGCAGCATGTGAACGAGGCGAAGAAGTTATTCAGAAGGTTAAAAAGGTTTCCAATAAACAGGACATTAGCGATGAAGGATGCTGATGCGGCGCCGTCCCGGTAGATTCACAAATCATCTCTTTATGTCTCTAACTGACAGAAAGGTCAGATTTGACTTCTGTCGTTGGCTTGGACAATGGTTTGGTTTCAAGCAGTCCTCCACAGCTACTGTTCTGCAACTCTGAGATGAACCCCTCCTCCAGAACGCATAAATCAGCTGAATGGGTCGTTAGCAGGCCTCTGCAGGGCTGAGTGGCTGCTGATGAGGGAATCCAGCTCTTTGATTCAGGTGAGTCGGAGCAGGGAGCATCTGAAAGTTACAGGAGTGAAACGCTCAAGGACTGGAGTGATCTCTGAGGTAAAGCCCTCATTTCTGAAATGGTTCAACATTTTACCGATCGAATCAGTAAACTATTGGTACCAGTAGATTAAATCTGTATTGATTCAGTCATCTATGATCTCTCTCTGTTCTTGTGTCTGCAATTAGTTAATCAATCAGATGATAAATTGAAACGAGCTTGATAATTCTCTGATAAACACATTTTCACTTGTCTCATTTATAAAGAGATTTGTTTTCTTTAAATCATTCTGTAAAGTTGGTTACTCTGTCAAGGTGAGGTCAGTGTTGAAAACTTGACTGTGAAAAGAAAAACTTCTGCACCTTTAATGTATAGAAGCACTGAACGCCTCTGGTTTGCATAAGATTACAACAATACAAGGAGTTTATATCCCATTAACTTCTTACAACCTTCAGTCTGTTTTATTTATGTGAAAGGCCAAAACGACGTCTTTCACATAAATACACCATGAAAGACATCATGTCTTCCACAAGTGTTTGGAAAATAATACAGGTTCTTATAAATCAGAACAAAAAGCATTTATGTTCTGTAAAAGAACCGCTCACTGGATTTACAGCTGTAAGTCTTTAGGAGAGAATAAAATGTCTGTCATCAGATTAGATGCAGAGTCTCTCAGTAGTGTCCAGGTTTTGCTGTAAAGTCTGAGCTGGATTTAACTAGGCCACACTAACATACCATATTTTCCAGACTAAAATTAAAAGGCGCACTTAAAAAGCCTTTAATTTTATTAAAGTAATCCAGAGCACCTTATATATTGTTCTGGAGTGAAACAGCCCCACTATTGAATTAGTGCAGATTATTTCTGGTTGTGCTGACTGGCCTCGAAGCGATTTTGTGTCAAAGTGTTTTAGTTGCATTACGGCTGCCGCAGTCAGCAGAGTGACACGTTCTGTGCTTTGACTGACTGTTTTGTTTTGCTTAATCCTCCTTATAGTCCGGTGAGTTTTATGTATGAATTTTATGTTTGTATAGTTATTGCGCTGCAGATTTTTTGTTGTTTTGTTTGTTTGTTGTTATTGTTTATTAGACTGTCTTCTGCAGCCTATAGCAGGTTTTCTGTTAGGCTAACAGAAAACCTGGTCACAGAAAACCTGGTCACAGTGGAGACAAGTTCAAGTTTTCACACAGTTTGTGGAAAACTGCAAGCAAGATTATGACTTTATTCAACAGCAGTTTTCTTGTTACAAAACTTTCATAAAGGTCAGAGTTATGAACTATATAACTAATGGTTATCCTGTTGAAAGATAATCGCACTACGAAGTCTTAGGGCCAGACTGAGAAAATAAAAACGATGTAGCCACAAGAATAAAGTTACAATATTATGAGAATAAAGTAAAAGTCAAACTCTATTTGTTCAATTCATTATATTTACTAGACATACAAGGAATCAAATTGTTTCTCGCCATCCACCAGAAAAACTAATAACTTGGACATCAGATAATAAATGAGAACAAACAGACTTGCAAGAATATTGTGTCTATATTCTTGTAATATAGTGACTTTATTTTAAAAGTAAACTACTATCATATTTTTACACCTTTATTATTGTACTTTTATGACTTTATTCTCATAATATTATGACTATTCTTGTAATGCATTTGTTTATTTTTGTTACATTTTCTTAGTTTGGCCCTCGTTCTCCATCATATATTCCAAACCGAACTGAAAAAGGGTAAAAATCTCTGTTTTTAGTTGAGTTTATCTGAACCAGAGCATCTGCTGGGAAAATCCCAGCCGACCTTCATCCTGATCAGAGCTGCCAGACTGGAGTTCATTTACAGCTTGGCTATTTTTCTTTTTTCTTCTTTGTTTTGTTTTGCAGCTACTTTGCAGGGAAATTCATGTTGATATATGATTTACAAAATGTTGTAAGGATTCCAGGAAATTAATTTAAAGGAGAAAAGTCTAAAAATGAAAAGCTTATCCAGTCTGCGAATGAACAGAATCCTGAATAATAGGAACTGGTTGTAAAAGGAAATGTTCAGGATATGTTTTATAAAGTTTATCCTTTGAAGAGCTAAACGGGAAATGAACGTCAAATCTGTCAATGTTTACATAAATGACTGGTAAACTTTGAGCTGCTTGGTTTTATTTCTTTCTTCACTTGCAAATAAATTTCTTTCTCACAGAGCCGAAAACATCATAACACTTTTTATAAAGTGCCAGTAGTTTTACGTCGATATTAATGAATTATTGACTTTTAACCAATATTCTGTTTAAAAGTTACCTGCAAGTTAGTTTTGAATTGTTTCAGGTGTACTAAGGTATTTTCACTAGAAACTAGACCAAAAATACTTGGTAATATTTTGTTATTTTGCCGTTAATGATAACTTTATATTAAGGGGTGTGCATAAGCCTGACATGACGAACACCTGTTATAAACAAAAAGGAGCCTTCAAGAACGTCTTCATGAAATGTCATTCAGTAAATAATTCGACTAATGACGCAAAGTTGCACTAAAAGTTGCATTAAAAATCCATTAAATATGTTAATTTTGCTTTATTTGGTAAATAAATACATTTTTAATGTAAAGTTGCATTAAAAGTTAATTAAATGTGTCAGTTTTGCATTGTTTGGTACATAAATACACTTTTAATGCGAAGTTGCACTAAAAGTTGCACTAAAAGTGTTTATTTGCTGAATGACACTTCATTACAGCAGCGGTAAACATTCATGAAGACTCCTTCATCACAGGTGTTATGTCCGTCACACCTGTTCAGATAAAGTGTTAGCCAGGTAATTAACTTGTACCTGTCTATAATGCTCTTCCTTTATCTATTCAGACCTTTATAGAAATTCATTACCTCTGGTTTTGCATTCTTAAGTTTGATAGTCCACATTTTGATTTTCCTAATCCAAACTTTGGCTTTGTACGAGTAAATGAGTAAATTCTCCAGGGATCCTCTTTCACCGACTCCCTGGCTGTGATCTGCGACCGGCTCTCTGTGAGAACCTCGTTACACAATGAACTCGTTTCTCTGGCTTCACTGCGCCTGTTGTACCGGGCAGCAGCTCCGTTAGCAGAGGTCTGAATGGACGCTGTGTCCGGACACGCTGTCGGGCGCACTGAGCACAGCTCATGCATGACGGGACCGCTCTCAAATTGATTTTTACCCCCCTCCCTGTCTCTCTGTGTTTGCACAGGTTCGGTCCAGGTACCATGGGAGCGTGCCATCTCCCCAAACAAAGTGCCCTACTACATTAAGTAAGTGAGTGTTTGTGTTATCCAGGTGAATGCACTTCTTCATGCCAGGCTCAATGACTCGGTTAGATGATATTTTTAGTGCCAGATTCAGTGAAAAAACAAACAGAGATTGGTGTAATGAATTTTCTAATATGCAGTTGATTTCCTCAGATACTTGCAGAAATGAGCCTTTCTATGCTGATTAATTCTTCAGCCTCTTTGGTGATTTTGTGGAGATCAATAGAGAATTTATTACAGTTCTGCTCACACATACGAGCCCCAGTTAGTTTGATAATTTATTCTGATAAAGTCTAGGCAGAGTAACCTTTTTGAAAAACATTATTTTGCCAGATTCTGTTATTTTTTTGTTATTTATATAAAGTATTGTCATTTTTGTCCTTAAAATACTAAACTTTCCGCTTTATATTTTGGTCCATCTGATGATAATTTTTAAATATTAAATTATTTGATCAGTTTCTTAAACAGACGTTTTACCAAATACTTTTTTCTCTTACTAGAGTAATTTCTTGGACGGCTACTTTTTAGTTTTACTTCATTAAATATATATTGAAGTAGTGCTACTCTTTCTTGAGTACACTTTTGTGTAGTTTTGTGTACTCTGTCCACCTCTGATTGTAGGCAAAGATAAAAAAAATCAGCATTTATTTGTGTAATTCTATTTTAATCACACAGCAATTGAACCAGCGATGAAAAATCAGGATGGAACAGCGACAAAGTTTAGCTTAAATTTACCACCAGAACAGTCGTCGGATTGATTAGCTCTCTGCCAGCTAATTGTCTGCCTGTGGAAATGATGAAACCCTGATTTTGATGCCGTCTTATTGGGGAACCACAGGGAAACATTGTAGAAGAACGACAGCCTGTCAGTAAGAAGTGACCTGCAGCAGAACCACCTGCTGTGAGCGGGTTAGAGGGCAGTAAGCACCAACAGACAGCGGCGCTGCCTGCGGTCGACTTTCCACAGGGAAGGAAGGAAGGAAGTTCATCAGGCAATAATGTCCTGTTTAAATACACATTGAAACAGTTTTCCTGTCAAGACGAATCAGGTTTTCCCTGATTATCTGTACAAATATGACAGATTCAATACATAAAACATCAATATGTTGAAGCAAAAGTTTCTTGTCTTTCTCTTGCTGTTACTGTAGATCTTATTCAGATTGATTCAGTGCCAACCAGTCCGGAAAAAAAACAAAAAAAAACAACTGTACCATCTGCAGGTGTTTTTTGCTTTGACGAAAGGTCGTTGTCCAGTCAATGCAGAAGATTTTTCTGCATCTTGTTAGTCAGGATTTCCTCTAGTTTCAATTAGACCTCTTCCAAGTTGCTTTCAAGGCTACAGTTGAACTTTAGTTTTCAAGTTAAAACTCCTTCATATGTTTTACAGTGTGGAGCAAACTTTCAGGAAACACTGAGTTCCACTAAATCTACACAAAAAACATGTTTAAAGTTGCTTTTGCACCATAATAAATAAAACACTAACCAACATTTTGACGTGTAAATGACGGCACTTGGACATTTAATGTTTCGGTTGTTGATTTTTTTGTGTTTTTATAATGCCTTGTTGCTGAAATATGCTATGCAAATAACATTTGATTTTGATTTGAAAAAGAAGATGCAGAAGAGACCTGGGATAAACACCTTTTCACATAGCTGCATCTTTATTGAACTTTTAGAAGCACACATATTTCCAGAAATGTTCAAAGATCTCGCCGTCGTTTAAACGTTTATTGGTGAGTAGAAAAATAATGATCGTGATTTGAGCAGAAGCTACTGTGAGCTCTGTTTGGCTAAGCACTCATTTATTTATCAGCTCACCTGATCGATACTACTTATCTTCATAGAAAGACTTTTTTTAAATAAATGAATTGTGTCATAAATGTGTCATAGGTACATTTAGGCACAGAACGGTCCATTTGCAACTGAACAAACATTTATGCGCTTTGCTCCTCTGTAGACTTGCAGTATTTATCTTGTTAATCAACTGCAACACAACCTTGTGGGTCTTTGTTTAGCCTGCCAGTCAGTGCTTTATGGACTGTATTCCTATTCCGGTGGGGATGGGAGATGTATAGCATCTGAGTAGCTCTCTGCTCGGCAGTAATCAATGAGCGCTTGTGCAGGTAGAATGATGATTCCAGTCCTGAGAGGCCCGTGTTTTCTGGCAGACTTCCTGCTGTGGGGTTTCTCATTTATTCTGCTGCTCTTGTCCTTTTATTGGATCCATTTTATAGATGATACATTTCCTGGATGTTCCCTTCAGAGGAAACTGCAGCCCAGAGTTTTGTTTTTTTCTTAAAAGGATAGAAATGAGTTGGATCATGTTATATTTATGAGAGCAGCAGAGCAGTCATGTGTTGTAACTCTAATGTCTGAACATGAATCCTTTCATTATGTTTGACTCGTGTCTGGACTTTTCAGGCCTAAAATTTCTTGGCATGTCATGCAAAAAGTATTCACAAGCTGCGTTTCCATTAAGCATAAAACCGGGCAAATTGAAAATAGGAAAGTACTTTTGCTTAAAGCTGTAGAAATTAACTTTACAGAAAAAGTATAGACGTTTTTTACATATTTGTTGAAGCTGTCACTGTCATGACAGTATGGTATGCTCCTACCTTCTCCCAGTGCTCCCAGTGTTAACTAGAAACAACCAATCAGAGTACAGATGCGGGTCTTAGCGCTGTCAGTCACTATCGTGTGTGGCGCTGCTCTCTTCCCTTCCCTCCCCCAAACCTCTTTGCTCTCTCCTGCCGCTACAAGCTGGTCTTATTGTAAATGCTAAGGCGGATAAACGGTTTCTCTGTAATGGTAAGTTGTTTCTCCACCGATTAGCACATTTAACAGCAAGTGATTGACAGCATTAAGACCCGCCTCCTGGCTCTGATTGGCTGATTTTGGGCGGTGAGCTGTGCATTTCTTCAGATGGCAGTAATAGCTCAAGATGGAGGGGGTAATTTTTTTCACAGATTGTTAATCTTAACAAATATGTAAAAACACATGCTTTATAACAGTTAATGCTGCACTTTTAGAGGAAGACGTGTTTTTTTGCTAAAACATTTTTGCGCTAGAACAAAATGTTTTTTTTTTTTTTAGCCATATCAAAATAGATTTACATCTCTTTTCAAATGAAGAGCCCACTACACTGAACCTCATTGAAAACCTGCTAAAACTATTACATCCGTCACCGCCTTGACTTTTAATGACGTATTGCGTTAACAAGCTCATTCACGTGTGATTTTAATTTTTTTCTTATTTAAAAGAAACACCACAAGTTGCCAAATTGTGTTATTTCGGCATTAGCAGAATATAGACAAAGATTTGAGCACGTTTGTAGTGGAAACGTAGCTACTATGTTCAGATCCTTCCCCATCTCTCTTATTCACGCCTTTTTATTCTCACTCCTTTTGTCAGCTCCGCTTTGATCAGTGAAGTCGTAAAGAAAATGTGCTTCCATTTGTCCTTGCTACATGAATCTATTTGCCTTTGTTATTTTGTCTTTCAGCCATCAGGCCCAGACAACATGCTGGGACCATCCAAAGATGACAGAGCTGTACCAGGCGCTGGGTGAGTGAAGAGGCGAGCCGTCCTCGCGCTCGTTCGTCCATGACCTCGGTCGGCCTGCAGAATCACCCCAAGTTTGGGTTTGGGCTGTTAAGGCCTTATCTCGCAGCTCATTAAGCGACCCGCATCTCAATCACCTCGAGGGCTACATTTCTACTGTCATTAACCTATGAGGCCCAATTTGCCAGCGCTGTGATTGCTTCCCGCTTAGCCTCTAATTAATTGTGATTAAACGACACGATGCGTCTCACAGTTAATCTTGTCTGACACAGGGAGTTTGCGGGAATAGATATGCACACCGTCGCAGCTGGACCTGCATGTGTACCAAGAAATGCGAGTGTGGATAATGTTTCTAATACAATAAAGTGCTAATGACTCTGCAGCGTGGTGATAAACAAATGGGACAGATTTGGGATGCCTTATTCCTCGGTTGCAGGGTGGAATGGATTAGTTCTCCCTCTCATCTCTTTAATCTCTATCTCTTTTTCCTTCCACCAGCGGATCTGAACAACATCAAGTTCTCTGCATACAGAACAGCTATGAAGCTTCGACGGGTTCAGAAGTCTCTGAGATGTATGTTTGCTATTTTGCTGGTGTATTATCTGTCTGATTGCTTAAGTGATATTTTGTTATCCTGCACCAGCAGTAATTCACTGTGACGCGCTCTCTGTGATGCACCGATTAGCTGTGGCACATTTGTTTAGTCAGCGATCAAAAGCGTCATGGCTCCCTCCACTCTGCCTGGAAACAGATGAAAATTACCTGTTGAAGTTGCTCCCCGCCCCCACCTTCTTCAAATCAGACAAAATTGGTGTCAAATGTTTGTGCTGCTACCATTTTAACCCTTCCAGTCCAAACAGAGCGCCGGTGATCCAGCCAAATTTGCAGTACCGTATTTCCGCCACACTTTGCGCTATCTGAAAAATTTCAGTGGTTTCTGAAAAGTGAGACGTTTTTTCTTTCCAGCCAATATCGGGTTATTACGGTAATTTCACCCCCGCCGTAGCAGGGAGTGAAATTAATCTGATGAAACACTTTTAATAGACGGTAAATCGTGAAAACAGCTTGCTATATTTTGAAAGTTGTTATGGATAAATGGGCAAATATATGTTTACTCACTGGACATTTAAATAACTTTGTGCAATTAACATAAGCAAAAATATCCAGGTGGAGATTTGAAACATTAAGATGTTTCCAAAGGTCATGAAAGGTCAACCAAACACCCCCCCCCACACACACACACACACACACACTTTTTTTAAATCAGACAAAATTGGTGACAATCAACTTGACAGCAAAAATTTTTGTTTTGTTCTATTTTGGCTTTGAAGATATCAATGAAAGTTTAAAGGTCAAAAGGTCAACCAGCCGCCCCACTTTTACGAAATCAAAATGATTTCATTAATTTCTTCAAAGCCATTGCAGCACAAACAACAAATTTGCTGCACAAACATAGTCGAGTTGATTGACATCAGTTTTGTCTGACTTGAAGAAGGTGGGGAGGCTGGTTGACCTTTCATGACCTCTGGAAACAATACTTTATGAAATGATAGCGTCACGAACGAACATGTTTTCTGCACAAACGTTTGGCGGCGGTTTTGTCTGATGAAGAACTTCGGTCAGGTTTGAAAACATCCTGCTGTTGGGTTTAAAATGCACCAGTAATCCTCATTGTCATCACAGCCTTGCATTTTGCTTAATTGACTATTAATGGGTCCATTTGAGTTACAAAATGGAAGTTAATTAGTTTTAGCTGCTTGGTTAAAGCCTCATTGACGGTCCCATTGGGGTCGATGCCTTTTCCTCCTTTTTCAGGAATCTGACCCCCGTTCAGCCCATTTTCACCTTCCACTCATTTTATTCCCTCTCTATTTCGCTTTTCTCTCCTTTTCTGCTGTAACCTTCCTGTAACCTTGCCTCCTTCCCACATACCAAGTCGCCATAATAAAAACTCAGCAAGCGCGTAAAACCCTTTTCTGTCACTTCCTCTTTCCAGCTGTTATCTCACCGTCCTCGGGTCTAGGAGTCGATATCGTTACTGAATTTAATTGCTAGGCTGCCTTGATAACTAGCGAAGCCTCATTCTTCCTCGCCCCGAATGGCTGAGCAGAGCCGCGTCAGAACCCATCAAAAATGCATTTTTGGGTGATTCCCTCCCAACCCTCAAAATACTCCCCCTTATCGCTCCTCTCTCTGTTCTACCTCATTATCGCGCTATCCAATTACACCTGGCATCAACGGACACCCTTTTAGCTCCGCTCCCAGCGATGGGCCATCAAATTAGTTTAGAAGAGCGAAATCAAATTTGTGTCACTGCTCTTGAAACATATGGCGAGGCTTAAGCAGCCAAAATGGGTGAATAAGCACCGCTGCTGCGGCGTGGAAGAGGAGGCCGCTGGTCACAAGCGAGGTGAGCTGATGTTTATATGCATGTTGATTTGAATGAAACAAACACATTTTAAGCCTTTTTAGTTCCAACTGTAATGCACACGAACACCTCAGATTTGACCTTTCACCTTCGACAGTTGTTTTTCTCCAGGCCGCTTCAAAATGTATCCGCTTATTTTGAACAGACAAAAAGTAAAAATAATAAAAAAAATAATTATCATGGCCACTGACATTCAATTTTACATAAGAACCTCTCACACCTGATAAACTCTTTTATTGTCATTGTCACTGTTATTGTTATCTGTAGAGCTTCTGCTTCTTGTTGGTTTGTAAACATTTTGTCTATGTAATATAATTTATTTGTCATGTTGAACAGGCACATGCATATTACAACATGGTTTTAATTACAAATTTTTCATAATTATTGAGCCAGTAAGTAACATATTTCATTAAACTGAAATAAAGGGTCGGATTTAATGCGTGTTCACTTCTTCCTACTCCTTTTCAAACAGAGAAGTAGTGGTAACTAGATATTTTATTCTTGGTTATTTATGCACATGTTTTCTCTGCCCTACTGATTGTTTGTCTTCTTGTTTTTAAAAACCTGTTTGAAATAAATAAATCAGATCAAATTCCCATAATGAATGATACTTAAACCTCTCATTCTCATCCTTAAATCTAATATAATCATTTGTTAGTTGTTAAAGTGAAACTAACCCCAAAATTTACTTTTTTGTTGATAACTAAATAGGTTATTTAGGGTTTATTTCTATGTTTCTGTTTGAATTTGGACATTTTTGTGTAAATTTGTACAGTTTTGCTTTATTTTGCCTCAGCCATCAGCACAGACCTGGTGGAACTGCTGATTTCAGTATTCGAGTTGCGTCTCAGTGAAACGCTGGTAAAAAAAAAAAAAAAAGAAAAAAGGTTGTTAAAGGGTTAATAGAGGAGCCATGTTGTGACGACTTCCTGAAGGCAGAGTCTCAGAAAAATTCAAAACCGTTAAATTGAAAAGTTAATTTCTTTTAAGTCATAGAGGAATTGTTTGTTTGTAAACACAGCGGATGAACGCGCAACCCGACTGCAGGAAGGGCCGGCCGTGAAGCGCTCACTGGTTGCCGTGGTTACCTGCATTTATTTTGTTCGTATTATTAAGGTTCTAATATTTAATCTTAATATTCAGAAACATGCAGGAAACTAATTTCTTATTTTGTTTGTGGAAAAAACGGCTGCTTTCACAGATTGCTTGTTGAGTGTTACCGTAGCGCAGCTCGATGTCAGTGTGTTGTGTGTGACAGAAACTTGTGTGTTGTGTTCAGTGGACCTGGTGGCGCTGAGCAGCCTGGTGGACGTGTTTCGGGAGCAGGAGCTGCAGCAGGGGGAGCATGTGATGGACGTGGTGGAGGTGATTCACGGCCTGACGGCCGTGTACGAGGGGCTGGAGGAGCAGAGGTCCCTTCTGGTCAACATCCCTCTCTGCGTTGACATGTGCCTCAACTGGCTGCTCAATGTTTATGACAGGTGGGTGTAGCTCTTCCTGTCGAGGTAAAACTGAAGCATTTGTTGAAAACGGTTTGTGGTTTCGGCTGTAGCTTGATGAAGGGTTTATACATCCAGCTGATAAGGATTCCCGTCTCCCACCTCTTTACTATTTTATTTTTACAGATATTACCTTTCTTTTTCCATTCGTGTTTCTCTGGCACAAGCTAAGCAGAGGTTACCAAAGACTGATAAAGAATAACTCTCTTATGAAGATGGTTAACTGAATGATCAAAACTTTTATTTCTTCAAAGATTTGAAAGATGTTGAAGCACCCAAGACGCAGACCTCGTCATCATTTCTGCTCGGAGTGATTAGCTTCAGCTAATTCAGCCTTTGACTTCTTTGCACCTGTGAAACAACTCCGCGCATCACAACAGGCTTTGCTTTGACTTAATATTTGTACGCGTGCTTAGACTCACTGTGATCCTGAGAATCAGCTTGTATTTTAATTCAAATAACATTTTTTTGACAAACTCTTCCAGCATTGGAAAAATAAGCCATGAAACCGTGATGCTGCCATCACCATGTTTCATTTCGGGTATGGTGTTGATTTAATGATGCACACTGCTGTTTTTCTGCCAAACCTTTAAGGCACGCGGCTGGTGACCTCTTCAACTTAAAGCTTACAAATTAATTATTTTGCACTTTATCTGTAAAGTTATTTAGAGGAAGCTAACTGTACTGTTTTCAAAATTATCAAACTTTTCTCCGCTATTAGCAGATTAACAGAAGTGAACCCATCACTCTGTTTCAGTTTATCGAGTTTTACTATAACTGATAATAAGTTTAATCTCATGAAGTTGATACAAAAGTCATTGTGAAAATGTTAATTTAAAATATTTGCACATTTTCTTTTTGTCTTTCTCACATATTTGTTTTTATTTGGATTGTACCTATGTTTCTACGTCACGCTAAACATCGAAATGTTTTCACGGCTGCTTGAATAATTTTGATCATTTCCCAAAAGCCTGGCATTTTAAGTTAAGTGTTCACTCTTCTTATATACTCTGTAGTTGTCAAGTTAGAAAAAGATAAATAATGTGTTGGAGAAGTCTGGAGAGTTAAATCCATCCAGCAGTGAGTGGCACTAATTTCTCTCATTAAATGTTCATTAAATTTGATGTTGCACTGAGTCAACAATATGTCAGAAGATTAAATTCCCTCAAAGGGATTTTATTGCACAACAAAGACAATTGAATGCTCCTGAATGTTGTTGATATCTAAATATGAATCTAGACCAGAGGTCGTGCTAGACTTTTTTGTTCTCTGTCATTTTGACCGACAGGATGAAAAAAAATCGGTCATGTTCTGTTTTTACCTGTCAAATTATAAATCGGCTATTTAGCCGCATTTTTATGCGGTTTAGTTAATATTCACCCAGTTGAACCGTGAATCCAGATCCCATCACACATAAAGCAGATAAATGCATCTAACTTTTTCTCCATAGTGAGAAAAACCACTGACTGAGGCCCCAATAACTTATAAGAAATTAAATTAAATGACTCCACTTAAATTACCAGCACTTCACCTGGTGGGGTCTGAACTCACAGCTTCGCAAATTCCTCCTGGTCGCATCTGCAGAGAAATCTGCTCTGGTTCATCAGTCAGTTGGATCTGCCTGATCCAAACCGATCCATTGAACGTTTTTTTTTTTACCCTGTGCAGCGCTTTTATGAGGATTTTTATTTTTTTATTTTGCGTGGTTTCACTTCCCCGTTACCGTCCCGCTCTCCTTCTGGGTGCGGGACGGTAACGTCTTCAGCTCCATTAGTTAAAACCTCAGGGTGAGTTAAGTTTAACTCTTTGCAGCGGCAGAGCCGCGTCCGCATTGGTTGTGCAGCCGCAGCGCACTGCGCTTGTTACGATCTGATTAACTTGTGCACCTTTATTTATTTCCTCAAGATAAATTGCCAGCTCCTCTGTTTAGACTATAAGTAGATTCAACATTGTATTCTCTTTAGTTTTCTCTGTTCTGTATGGAATGGAGACTGAAATTATTTCTACCAAAGTTGTTGAATGGGCTTCCTAACCAGATGCTCCAAAGCATCTGGTCCATCAGTCTTCAACACGCTGTCAGCTCCCGGTCAGAAAGACGCATTTAGTTCAGTGTCCATGAGATGATATTCAGAAAGGATTTTTTTATTAATGGATTTTCGTTGCCTCTGCGGTGAACTCTTTGTGTAGAGTCTATCATGTCCTGCATGAGGTTGTTAAATGACCGGCGGGCTTCAAATTTTCCTGTCGTTTAAAAAAATAACTGGTCAAATATGGAAAATGTTCCGTTAACGCGGCCTCTGATCTAGACCTTTAAAAAGTTTTAACTGTTCTAAACTTTTAGTTCTTAAAGCAAGTGAACCAAACGTACAAGACAAAAAACCTGCATATTAAACAAACCATATGTATTTTTTTCAGTGTTTTTGGTCTCCTTTGTCTTGATGAGATGTTTTAAACTGCTTCAGAAAGCAGCTCAACTCCACCTTAACCTTTACTAGGTCAGGTTTTTCATCTGGAAAAATGCGTATTAAACCTGAACCCATCATTGATTCTCCACCAAAGCAGAAGAATCAGCTTGTTCAAAGAGTCTTGAATTTAAATTCACCAGCATTTCTTCACAGTCTGCCTCAGAAACGTTTATATTTTCATGTACTCGTATGGTTCTGTTCTATTCATCTGTATCATTTGTGATCATTTTTATCCTGTTTGTTGTATCGCTTTGAGATGCTTTTTTAAAGTGCTACATAACTAAACTAAATTTGTCGTATTTGAGGTAAATGTCCAACATGACTCATCACAACCTTTTCCCTCTCAAACTTGTTTGACCTTTGAAGGTTTCTGTAGTTCATTGTCAGCCTGAAAAGGTCTTCCACATATTGAATTTCTGGCTTCTTCTTTGAATCAGGCCTTTGTTATTTTCCAAGAAGGACTAATCAATGCGCCCAACTAGGATTTACTCTCTTTTTTGCTTTTTTTTTATTCTGTTACTTGTATATGCAGGTCTGTAAAAAATTAAGAGGCCACTTAAAATGATCAGATTCTCTGATTTTAATTTTTATAGGTATATGATTGAGTAAAATGAACGTTGTTCTTTTATTCTATGAACTATTGACAACATGTCTCTGAGATCCCAAGCAAAAATCTCTTGCATTTATTTGCAGAAAATGAGAAATGGTCAAAATAATTAACAAGATGCAGTGCTTCCAGACCTCAAATAATGCAAAGAAAACAAGTTCATATTCATTTAGAAACAACAATACTAATGTTTTAACTCAGAAATCAGTATTTGGTGGAATAACCAGGAGGTTTTTTGGGCTCTTCATTTTTTCCAGAGATGTTTATTTTCAGATTTGACCAAATATGGTCTCAGAAAATGCAAAATAACTCTGGAAATACTGTCTTGAGTTGGAGACAATCAAGTGTTTTAAGTCTAACACAACATATGATAATAATTTGATCATTTGGAGGTCACCTTTATGTTTTTAACAAAGTATTTGAACTATTAATCTTACCAGAAAGAATCCAGTCAGGAATTTGTTTTTCCATAGCTAACATAAATTTGCTTCACATAATTATGAAAAAATAATTGTTACCTCAGCAGCAGTTTCTGTCAGCATTGCAAATGTTGCTGTGAAATCTTCAAAACCTCAAATTATTATCTTACAGGTATCTCCACATTGATGGGCATTTTGTGAACTTAAATGTGTTCCTAGGCATCAGAAATGTACTTTATTGTTGTGCTGCTGCCTCATTTGATGTCTTGTAAGAGCCGTTTCTTAGCAGTTGCAGGAAAACAGATTGGAGACGGATGTGAGCAGTCACTTTCTCAGACGTTTAGGAAGACTGCGAACGGCTAAAGCTGCAGTAACAGCTTCAAGCCAGAGGGTCAGACACAACCAGAGCAAATCCTCTTTGACACCAGAACTCACCCAGCTTTGTTCCTGTTTGTTCCCTCTCCAGGAAAAGCCCCACAGCACAGACAGCGAAACATAAGACAGCTGCAGCGAAAGCCGTATATCCGGTCTGTAGCTTTTAACCACTCTCTGCTAATGAGAAACAATCAGCGGCTTCGTCGTCTGAATAAATTTCAGTAATTGCTTTTTGTTCCCTAATAAACAGCAGCAGGGAATGTGAACGAGACTTGAGCTTAATTTTGTGCTTGTGAGGAGAAAACGTGGTTTACGGCGAGTGTGTGTGCGTATATGTTTGTGTGTGCATTACTTCCGGAGGCTTGTCAGGGAGAAATGTGTCCCCTGAGGAGCAGCGCTGGGATGCACATTGAAGATGGCATGAGGTGCTCAGCAGAAAGCGTGAGAGAAAGATACTGACAGCCAGTCGTCACCATGTGCTCAGTGTCTCCTCTGGTCCTGAATCTAACAGGGGAGCAACAGTGACTCACCACTTTATGTCTTCCCTTCTCATATATATATTTGTGCATTTTTAATGTGTGCACATTTTTAGAAACTTGTCACATACAGATCTATACTCCTCCAGGCCAGCATTCAGCTGCAGAAATGAAGTTTGCGCTTTCATCTAATTTGACCTGATGTTCTTTGATGAATCCAATGTTCTCCATCCTCCGTGTGACATTTGAAATGCTAATTTGATTAGCACGGTTTTGCTAATGCTGCTTAGATCTGCGTTAAATTCTTGCAGGCTGTTTGGAAACATTGCGATGACGTGGTTAGTTCTCAAATTTAATTTTTCTGCGTTCCATGAATCAAAAATGTATTGCTTGTTTAAAAACTGTCTGTTCTTCATTTAGGGATTTAGGCATTTCTTTTTCACATGAGGTTTGAACAGTACTGTGAAGGTATTTTATGATGTCACCACAAACTTTAGTGTATTTTATGTGAGGGACAAAGACAATGGAGTATAATAGGTTTCCAGTTTCTTTTTATCAAAATTTTTAAAAGTGTTATATGTAATGTTGTAGAATCTCACTTCTCATCTGCAGTGTCTTCAGTCAGAGACTTCTTCGTTTTCGCTGTTATACAGACTGCTACAAGGGATCTTTCCCGCCAACAGCCATCACTATCTTCAATAACTCTCTGAACAATCTGAATTAATATGAGTTACAGTCAGATTTAATTTCTGTTGGTGAAGTATTTTTGAATTTGTTTTGAGACTCGTACTGAAATTCTTGCGTTATGTTTTGCAAAAAGCTCAGCTAGATGACAAGTTTCTAGGTTTTTAGTGAAATTCAGACTTCGAGTGCTGACCTCAATTAAACTTAGATTTGGTCTTACTCATTTTATGTCATCGTTTTTTTTCTCCTCATGAGTTTTTGCAGCAGCACCGACTTCAGCAGCTGCTGCACCAGTATGTTGTCACATTCCTGCCAAAAACCTTGAGGAGCTTATTAAGGAATCACATCAGTGGATTTATTAACCAGGAGAGCACATAGCTCATGATGGGTATTTCTCTTAATTTGCAGGTCTATGAACGCAGCATGGTTAAACTCACCTCCCTCCACCTGGATTTGATCTGAAAATTCAGACAATGAGAAGAGTTTCCTTGCCTAATTATGCTCATTAAACTCAGAGAAGTGCACAACTTTAGTGCTGCATTAATGGGCCTGTAAATAAATGGAAATGCCTGTGATCAGACGTATGTTCTCTTCAGTTCTCTCTCAGGGTTTTTGGCAGGAATGTGACGCCATACTCTTGGCAACAACCTATTCTAAGAACAGAATGTGCCACCCATCTTTCTGTCAACTCCAGGGCTGATTACAATACCAAATTTTTATTTCAAGAACTTAAGAAAAAATTTATTATTTTCCTTTTATGTTTTAAACATACCAGTGTTGGTCTGCTGCATTTAATACCAATAGAAATATTAAAGTCTTTGGTGGCAAAATGTAAAAAGTTAATGGCAGGATACCTTTACAAGGTGTTTTATTGATGTATTTTATCTGGCATATGAGATTTGTATTGCTCTTCTGGGCATAAAATTCTTGGACCACACTTTACCAATTCCCTGAAGAGCCTTTACTTACTCTGAATGTCCTCTAATGCAATTTCACACTACTTCACTGACCTGAATTGTGCTGCTGTGACCCGTGTAATTCTTCCCAGCAGGGCTCTGCATTACTACGATCCACAACGCAGCGATTCGAGATTGTCCACCTTTTAAAAACTCTGTAATCTCAGAAGTTTTTTTTTCCTTATCCTCTCTGCGTTTCTTTCCTGCAGTGCACGAAATGGCAAAATGCGAGTTCTCAGCTTCAAAATGGGACTGGTGAGCTTGTGCAACGCAGACGTCCAGGAGAAGTACAAATGTAAGTCTGATGCTTGTTTGAGTCGGTAAGTGCATCTTATCGACTGAAGAGAGAGATCCAAAATAAAACATCCCTGATTGCCAGGATTACAAGACATCCACTTAGTGTAATGGCGGAGAATGGTTATGTTGCCATAATGAAGAAAGCTTTCTTTACTTGCTGCACCACAGGCCTTAAAAGGATTGCTTGCAGGAGTCACTTTCTTAAGGCTTTTACTTTTTCAAACAACTTTAAAATAAGTTTAGCGCTCCTTGTCTCCTTTGGAAATGATTCATGTTTAATGCAGCATTTGTTCTTAAAAGTTTTGACTATTTGAAGTGGGATTCTCTTGAGAGACTCTGAGCAGTCAATATTTTACCAGGTAAAATAAATGCTCTTCAACTTAGTATTAAACATACATTTTCAAACAGATTTTTTACTATAAGATATTGTAAACAACTATGAAATTGTTTAATTAAAGCTGCAGTAGGTATCTTTTGTAAAAATACAGGTTTTGTTTTACATATTTGTACTAGCAGTATGAGACAGATGATCTGTGAAAAAATAAAGCTGCTATTCCTCCTTCCTGCGGTCCTACTGCCATCTGCAGAAGTGCACTTCCTGCTACCAAATAATACTATTGGTAAATCTCTGATTGGTAACCTCTGATTAATTGTGAATTAATTAAAAGTAAGGTTAGCACACAAGAAGGCTAAACTATAGCGTATTATGCTACATAGCCCAGTTTAGCATATTATGTTTCTGACTGATTCCTGTTAAATTCACCAGCAGAATCACCTCTAGATATCTCTCCAACACGTTTTCATTAATCATTTGGTTTTTATTTTTGCTTTCTTATAGTGCATGTCTTGTTCAGTGCGATGCGTTCTGAAATCTTTTTCCAGTTTTCACATCAGAAAATGTGTTCAGTCCTTTTAAATTAATGAATCTATACCGAGTCTGATATGAATGTGTTCTGGAAATGTAATTTTCATCCACAGCGTTTCCAGAATTGGAAAATCTCAGCAGTGAGAAAAACTGCAGTTCTTGTGCTTTTGTGTCGAACCAATGGTTCCTATTATCTCACCACATAGTCTGCACAATGAAAGCGGCATATTTAAGATGTAAGAGGCCGATATGCTGAGAAAATGTCTCCATAAAACATGTCCAGAGCTCCACTCAGAAGCTTTGTGGGAATATTTAAAAACATCAAACAGGCCTCAGCTCTGGTTATGAGGACGATGTGAAGGAGGCTGTTTAAGATGCAGGCGTTGGAGCCAAACGTTTGCTCATTGTGGGGAGATATAAGCCCGCAAAGAGGGGGGATACATGCAGTGCTGCGATTGTGCAGCACACTCACACGCCTGTCAGGATTCATCTCTTCAGCGACAGGCAGACTCCAAGCATAGCAAAAGAGTCAGTCAGAACTTGACAAGATGGCTTTTGTGCAGGTCTTTCATCTCTAAAGTAGCCAGGAAGATCATTAATAAAGATTTATTCCTAGTTTAAAAAAGATAAAAGCTAGTTGATTTTGGAATAAATGCAGAATTTTAAAGTCAGCAAGTGTCCTCACGCAGAGGAAAGAAAACATACAGACACATGCGTGGCTAATGCTCTTAGCTACACATCGTATAATGATTGCTGCTGCATGTGCCAGTGTGAAATTAGATTAGTTAGTGCATAATTGATGGATAACTGCGTGAACGTTTTGCAGACTTGTTCCGTCAGGTGTCCGGTCCTGGAGGCTTGACAGACCAGCGTCACCTCAGCCTGCTGCTACATGAAGCCATCCAGATCCCCCGCCAGCTGGGCGAAGTCGCAGCTTTCGGCGGCAGCAACACGGAGCCAAGCGTCCGGAGCTGCTTCCGCATGGTGAGGACACGGCCGCGTTTCACGCCCAGGTCCATTAACAGATGTGCTTAGAGCTCTGGAGGCTGATTAAATAGATTTTTTTCTGACATTTGGACATTTGGAGGTTTAGGCTGCATCTTTAAAGGGGCAGTGCGAGCTTTACATCATGTTTTCCCTCATCAAAAACACCTGGATTCCTTCATAAATGTTTGGGAAATCCTCTCATCTCCATGGCAACCATTCAGCCTGGGTGGACCTAGCCCCGCCTTCAAGATGAAGCTCCTCCTTGAAGCTTCAGATTCCAAGTTTCCAAGCTTCCAACTCCAACTCAGCTCCCTCAGACTAGCCAGCAGCATTTAGCAAACACCTAGTGGGACTGTGCATCAGCTGAGTTCATTACATAAGCAACTTTTCTGTTCAACGCTGGTAAAAATGTTGTTAATGGGTTAACAGAGGACCGATGTGATTACTTTTTAAAGGTGTTTTCAAAGAGACAGAAGCCCAATTTCAAGGCGTTAAATTACAAATTAAGTCATATTTGATATATAAAGCATTTTTATGTCTACTGAAGCTCAGATTTACTGACTGTGCTATAAAATGCCCTGGAGAATACATAACACTGCCCCTTTAAAGCTCTATAAAAGCTCATCACCAGGTCACTGGTGCAGTTCAGATGTTTGAATATCTCAGTTACTTTTGCAAGAACTTTCTCTGAGCATCAGGACGAATTATCTGGAACGAAGAAGTCTGTAAGATGAATTGTCAAGAGAACGCCTCCAACACGACAGCCTGCCAACACAGCTGTTCTTTACACCGAGGAGATCAGAGTTGAAATGGTTGGTCTTAATTTACGTCACCGGGTTTGTTTATAAAACCATTAACAGATGAACTGTGGTGGAGAGGTCATGGTGTGGGCGCCTCTCTATATCAAAGTCCAAACTGTTTCAGAGCTGTTTTTAAAGTAAAACAAATAAAATAAAACATGTAATTAAAAAAAAAAAAAAAGGAAATGCAAAAAAATTTAAATTAGACTGGCTGCTTTGGGAATTTACCTTTGTTTGTTTTCCAGTCAAGAAAAAAATAATAATTATTGTGCTTGTGCTTTAAATAATTCATGATGCTTTTATCATTGCATTTAATAAGCCACAGAAACGAGGTATATCTTTCCCATCAAGATTAATCCAAGAAGATTCAGCAGAAAATGTAAAGTATGAGAAAATAAAATTCTGCTTCTTCTAGCTGAAGAAGAACCAGAGGATCCTGGCTTCCAGCTTCACTTCTTCTCCGTTTCCATTTTGCATATTCTCCACTGTATATGTGTGGATCCTTACTGGTTACTCCGGCTTCCACCCACAAACCAAAAACAGGACTTGGTTGCTCTAAATTCCCATTAGGCATAAATGTGTACATGTGTGGTTGGATTTAAAGCAACAGGAGGCCCTAAAACAGCTCATTCTGAAATGGGCAGAACTGAGCAGACGTAAATCTCATTATCTAAGAATGATTTTGTGCGAAAAATGTAATGAACATGTTTGTTATAGCCTATAGACTTATCCGAACATGTTCAAGGAAGCATCCAAGAAGGTAAAAAATAGATGGATTAAATTTAATCTTCTGCCACTGATTTAGGTCAACAAATGAAAACTGAAGGCAGCAGAAGATTATTAGCCAATCAGAATCCCTCAGTTTCCAATAATATTCTCTTGGTGCACAATGTAATCCGGTCAGTAACGGCTGTATCAGATGCAGCTCTTTGAACGTATTCTGTTGTGTTTATATTTACTCTGAGATAAAATTAGAGTGACCCGTCTACCGGTTATTCAGGGACACTTGATGGTTCTCGATACTGTTCGTCTCCACTTCATGTTGACTGTTAAACTGAAATGACAGAAAGACGGAGGAAACGGCAACAACAAAGCAGGCTGCATGAAATAGTTGCTGAAAACAGCGTGAGCAGAGGAAGGTCTCTGCAGGGGTTATTTGGAAAAATCCAGGCAAGAAGTAAGAATAATTCATCTCCCATTAAATATTCCAGTGCTTTCACAGCATTCAAAGGTAAAGAACTGAAGAAAATGAAACAAAATAATTTGGGAAATACAAAACCCATCACTATTTTTTATATATATGCATGGTAGAAGAGGTCGTATTACTCAAGCTAAATGTCCCAGTGACAGTGAACGTCCCGTCTGTTTTGAGGCGGAGCAGCGTGATCAGGTGAGCAGCTCCAGGTGTTTTGGTGTGTAAGAAGCTGCCATTCGACCTCCCACAGGGAGCCAGGCTGGGTACCCTGCTAACAGAAGAGCTCCTCCATCCCCGGAGACCCCACATCTCTGAGCACCTCTCCGCCTGTGATCACTGCACACATACATTTATTATGTTACCCTGCTTGAGCAGTGGGGGCAGCCCCGGGGAAATCTACTTCTTAATGCGTCTCTGATGCAGACTTAATGAGAATTTAGCACATTACGGATTTTGAGCACTTGGAGAGTTATTCCTTTATTAGGTTGGCTTTCTTTTTTCTTTTTCTTTTTTTTCAAACAAGCTTTCCTCAGGAGAGAGAGAACATGCAAACTCACAGTAACCCCTGTATAATTTATGTCTGTTATATTTTTAGCTTTGTAAATGCTTAAGCATATATGCTACATGAAAGATTTAATGCTTTGCGCTCTCTTCAATATTGGGACGTTTTAGCTGAAACTGCCTTTAAGCAGGAAAGAGCTGTTGCTGTTTTTATTGCTTTAAGAACATAGCCTCCTGTTGATCTGTATTTGGGTTGTTTACAGTCTCTTGTGTCTCTTACCTTTCCCTAACAGGCCCCTGGGAAACCTGCCATTGAGGTGTCTCATTTCCTGGAATGGATGAGCCTCGAGCCCCAGTCGATGGTTTGGCTGCCCGTCCTGCACCGCGTAGCTGCAGCAGAGTCCACCAAGCATCAGGCCAAATGCTACGTCTGCAAACAATGCCCCATTAAGGGCTTCAGGTAGGCATGGCTGCTGGGCATTCAATTCATCCAAATGGATATTCACATGTAAAGATATTGTTAGTGGATCAAATGATTAAAACAGATGATTTTTTTTAGAAGTGTGAAATTAGACTTTTGCTTTATCAGGTAACCAAAAATCTGTGATAAACGGATATCTGTCCTTGTTGCACCTTTTAACGGTGTCAGAAATAAATATAATTTTGGGGCCTTTGTAAAGCAGTATTTTTTTTAAAAGAAGAGCTATTATGCAAAATTCACATTTTGCACATTTTAATACTTTGGTTTGGGTTTCAGCTGCTTCTAAAAACTGTCCAAGAATAAAAAAAATAATAAATCCAGCAGATTTTTTTTTAAAATAAGTTAATGGTTTTTGGTGTCTGGAAAAAGTCCCATCTCACACTGCTCCGTTACCTAGCAACCCCCACCGATCCTAGCCCATAACTTAGCAATCCAAGTAGAGCTCCAGCATGTTTGGTCAGCTGATTTTACCACTGTATGCGCTGTACAATGGCTGCTGGGACAGACAAGTAAGTGTTTTATTGTTGACCTACCATTCAGAAACCAGTTGCTGCATTCTTGTTGCTTGTGCAGGAAGCTCTACTTCTGCTTTTCAAAGATGTAAGTTTGGGTAATTTTTTGCAGCAGTTTTCATGTGTGACTGCAAACGTTGAGTTGGGGGTGTGGCCAGCAGCAGTTTATTAGGATTTTAATTGACAAGAAGGGACTTAAAATTAGAATTCTAGGAATGATCATTTACATATATTAAATAAACGAATGAATTTGATGTTTTCTGTTAGGTCATTGTGAAATGTATGGATTTTTTTGTATTGTTCTAAGATATTTCTTTTGCTGTTTCTGCTGAAGTCATTACATTGATTTGAGAGATTTCATTAAGATTTGTCCTAAACTTAAGTTAAACCTATTAGTCATTTTAACAACCCCAAAATCCCAGGGTTTTGTATAGGAAATCAAACGTCTTTTGTGTGAGTGTGCAAAGAAATATAGGCCTCTACAGCATGTCTGAGATAAGAATACACACACACACACCCAGCCACTCTACCACTCCATTCAGTTCTCCTGCAAACATCGTTAAAGTCTCTGTTTTATTGATCTCGACAGGTATCGCAGTTTGAAGCAGTTCAATGTGGACATCTGCCAGACATGTTTTCTGACCGGCCGCACAAGCAAGGGCAAGAAGCTGCACTACCCCATCATGGAGTACTACACCCCAGTAAGACGAGCATTATGCACCGCTTTACCAGAATACAAATTCAAGTCTTTAGGGAGAGATGAAGCTCAACTCTACTCAAGAACAAAATACATACTCCTAATTCCCTATTTCTTCTGCCAAGCATGAACTAAGGATCTTATCGACTGTATCTTTTTGTCCAGCTCTATAGAATAAACGGAGAGAGAATCACTTAGTAGAAAAATTGATTTTTGGCAAATTTTTGGTTCATTTAAAGGGATGTTTGGAGCACAAACATTCGGGAAAACCCATGAATCATCAGTACAGTGAGTGTAAATGTGATAAGATCAGTTCAATTTCAAGACGTAAAATCCAGCAGTATTTTTATTTTCTGCAAAAATGTTTTTATATAGCAGGCTACGGTTCTCGCAGCAGGCAAGCATGTAAAAATTACTGACAGATATGATGACAAACAGAAGATTTTAAACAGAGCAATAATGTAGAGGCGGTGGATAGAAGGAAACATTAGTATTGGAGGGGAAAAAAGTGGATACATTTTACATGAGGTGGTCTCTGGAGATGGCAACTCTAAAGCAGTGCAATTTGTCTTTCAATCATCCATGCCCTGTGCTTCAACCTCCACTTTTCGCCCCCTCCTCCACGCGCTTCCCTGGACGGCGGCAGACAACCTCGGGAGAGAAGATGAGGGACTTCGCTAAGACTCTGAAGAACAAGTTCAGGTCAAAGCAGTACTTTACAAAGCACCCACAGAGAGGTTACCTGCCTGTGCAATCTGTACTGGAAGCTGAAAGCTCAGAGACGTGAGTCCCACAACACACATTCAGCCCGTTGTGTCTTTTCTCAGATGCTCCGCCATGCAGACAGGCAGAATTGTGTACATTTATTTACTTGAGACAAATCTATTAAACGAAATTCGCCAACTGCACAATTCTTAAGTAGTAAATAGTATTAGTATTTCAAAAGAGAAAAAGAAATCTTTTTTGAACAATAACAATATTTGTTGTTATTCTGTTGCTAAGCGACGGGCGCGTTTTCTGGTAACCAAGTGCCACAAAGAAAACATCTGATTTTTACTTTTGCAAAATTTACTAACTGTAAATTTCTTGTGTCTGAGCAGATAAGCTGTATTTCAAAAGAGTTTATGTTTTATAAACAATAACATTACATGTTATCAATTTGATGTTAAGAGATGAGCGTGTTTTTCTGGTAACGAACTGCCACGAAGTAAACGTCTGATTTTTACTTCTGTGTTGAACATCTGTTTTATAATATATTTACCACCAATGACAAAGAAAACATTTTCACTTTTCTGCAACATTCACCAACTGCACAAATCTTGTTAAGTAGTAAGTAGCATAATGTAAGCAGTATTTCAAAAGAGGAAAAGAAATCTGATGTTTTTTGAACAATAACAATATTTGTTGTTAATCTGTTGCTAAGCGACGAGCGTGTTTTCTGGTAACCAAGTGCCACGAAGTAAACGTCTGATTTTTAGTTTTGCAAAATTTACCAGCTGTTAATTTCTTGTGTCTGAGCAGATAAACAGTAATTCAGAAGACCTTATGTCTTATAAACAATAACATTACGTGTTATTAATTTGGTGTTAAGAGATGAGCGTGTTTTCTGGTAACGAACTGCCACGAAGTAAAAATCTCATTTTCACTTCTGTATTGACCGTCTGTTTTATAATATATTTACCACCAATGACAAAAACATTTTCACTTTTCTGCAAAATTCACCAACTGCACAAATCTTGCTAAGTAACTTACGTAGTATTTCAAAAGAGCAGAAGAAACTGTATTCTTTTTGAATAACAATATTTGTTGTTAATCTGTTGCTAAGCAACGAGTGCGTTTTCTGGTAACCAAGTGCCACAAAGTAAACTTCTCATTTTAACTTTTCTAAAATATACCAATTGTAAATTTCCTGTGTCTACGCAGATAAACAGTAATTCAAAAGAGCTTATGTTTTATAAACAATAACATTACGTGTTATTAATTTGGTGTTTGGTGTGAGATGAGCGTAGCAGTTCATTACCAGAAGACGCGCTCGTCTCTTAGCAACCGATAACAACAAATAGTTATTGTTCAAAAAACATAAGATTTCTTCAGCTCTTTTGAAATACTTCTTATACTATTTACTACTTAACAAGATTTGTGCAGTTGGTGAATGTTGCAGAAAAGTGAAAATGTTTTCTTTGTCATTGGTGGTAAATATATTATAAAACAGATGTTCAACACAGAAGTAAAAATCTGATTTTTACTTCGTGGCAGTTCGTTACCAGAAAAACACGCTCATCTCTTAACATCAAATTGATAACATGTAATGTTATTGTTTATAAAACATAAACTCTTTTAAAATTCTGCTTATCTGCTTAGACACAAGAAATTTACAGTTGGTAAATTTTGCAAAAGTAACAATGAGATGTTTACTTCATGGGACTTGGTTACCAGAAAACGCGCCCGTCGCTTAGCAACAGATTAACAACAAATATTGTTATTGTTCAAAAAACATCAGATTTCTTTTGAAAGCTGAAGAATGCCTTCAGCGTTTGTGAGCGCGGCCAGCAGTAGCTCATTTGGATGTAACGTGACAAGTTGTCCTAAAACAGCTCATCCTGAAAGGAGATCAAAATACAAAGAACCTACCAGATTAAAATGTCGTCATCTAAGAATTTGTGTGAAAAATGTAACAAACAGGTTTTTTATAGCCTGTGCTAATATATTCAAGGAAGCATAAAGGTCACCTGTAAAACTGGAAAAAAACATGAATGAGAATATCCTTGATTTTCATGAAGCTTTGACTTTCTAATAATAATTCAATCTGATTCTGTCAATTTAAAAAAGTATGTCATATTTTTCAGCTTTCTCGCCATGATTGCTATACGCATCATGTCATTTTTAAGCTGATAAAAAACAACAACACTTAAAACAAACTTGGCCCTCTGTATGAAAAACTAGGTTAGATTTCACTCTCCAGACCTGAGTACTGCCAGAAAGGTACAAACAAGAAATCACTTATCTTTCTGACAACAGGACTAAAATATCTCCAAAGCATCACACCTGGAAAGATCCTTCAGTCAAGGGTTAGAGTTGTTTCTAAGGCTTCAAAACTCCTTCAGGCCGGCGAGAGCTATTATCCACAAATGGAGAAAATATGGATCAGTGGTAAACCCTCACATCGGCTCATTCAGGAGGTCACAAAAGAATCCAAAACAAAATATAAGTCCCTGACGGCCTCACTGGCCTCGGTTGAGGTCAGAGTTCATTGTTGAACAAGAAGGAAGAAACTGGGGAGAAATGGTGTCGGTGGGAGAGAGTGGCAGAGTAAAAAGGACACAAAGACCCAGAAATTTCTATCCACCCAAGATTTTTGGGATCTGCATTTAATTTAGTCTGTCTACGGGTTCCCGATGCATTTTATATTTTACATTAAAGATAAAACAAACATTTACGTCTTCCCCTAAACCCTTCTATCATGCAAGAAAATAATTTGCAAAGGAAACAATAAGATGACTGCTAAAGCAAATGGCTCCCAATGTTGGTGTTACTACAGAATGAAAAAGTCATGTAAAGGTTTTTAACAGATTTGTAATCATGTTGGCTTCTTTACATCGGAGAAGGAAATGCTTAAAATGTTCAAGCTTAAGCTGCTTCCTGGTTCTATTTACCCTCCAACTCGGTCTTTCTCAAACTGTGGTCCTCGGACCACTGGTGGTCCGCTGGCGCCCCCTAGTGGTCCACGAGGTACTGCATATAAACAACCGTTTATTTGCCGTGACTTAAGTTAGCTGTGCGATGCTACAGTTAACTTACCAAAGGATTGTGTGTAAAAATAATGACGGATAAGTGACTTAAAACCGGGTCACTAAAATGAAAGCCTTAATGCGACATTATGGTGAGCAGAGCTGCGCCCCACGCTGACTAACTGCATCTTAGCACCTAAACTAAAACTATTTACGTCAGGCTATCTACCTGCTGAAAGAAAATGTTTTTGCCAAACATCTCATTCTGTTTTTCTTTTATTATGCTTCTGAATTACAAATAGCCCTAAAACATTATTAGTTCACACAATGCTTGTAGCAAAGAACTTTTTATGTGTTTCTAACATGTAAACAACTCAAAACGTCCCTAGTAGACGTGTTCATGGTTTTGTTGTGGCGGTCACAATTACAAATCAGCGCCACCCTTCACATTAGGACGAACAAAGACGATGAGCTAAGAGGCTAATGGATTTGTTTCAGGCTTTGTACATTAAGATGTTGTGTTGTTGCGAGGTAATGCTAAGTGAGGTGATTCATGAGTGTTTGAGAAACACTAGTTTAACTTCTGCTTTATTGTGATAAAAGGCTGCAAACATGGAAAAAAAAGCAACATTATTGCTTTAATAGATATTACAATGACTCACATTAATCATGCAATACAGTTTATGAAATAAGAAGGTAAATGTCAGAAAACATCTGTGCACTAAAGCGAATAAATTATGTTGTCACTGTTTATACTCTGCTTATGCACAAACTGCTGTCGTTTGTTTAAAAAAACAGGACAAAAATTAACATTTTGAGCCTTTTGTAGGTTTATTTAAAGTGAAATTTCTGCTGTTGCCCAACAACACGACATATTTCGCAAAACAAGATTTTTTTTTGTCTTTAAGTGTTTTTGCTACTGTGAAAAGTTTTTATTTAAAAAAAAAGTTTACTGAGGATGAAAAATGTTTGATCATGTTTCATAAATTGAAACAAGACTCAACAATTATAATGAGTAAACTCTGAAATATCTGCTGCTTCCTGAAATATACATATTGCTTTGAAATTGAACTGATTCGAACATAAAATAGGTTTTTATTTTCATCTACTTTTATTTGTTGTGTTTTCTTGCTAATGTTTCCTGATAATCACCAGAATGGTTTAAAGTCACTTCTCTGTGTTCATGACATTAGCCTTGTGATCTCGCTCTGATTCAGGCACATTTCTCATGAGCAAGTCTGCTGGAAAAGAAACGCAGAACCGGAGCAGTGAGATAAAAACCCGTGAGCTCACCAGGAAGCAGTAGCCTCAGGTTACAAGAGCACCCAGAATGATGTAGCATGAGGCCATGTTTCACTGGATTGTGTCATTGTTTTATAACCTCTAAAATTAAAGAAACATTACTCAGAACAGATATGAGACTTTCTGAGGATCTAATAACATGGAGAGATAGGAAGCAGCGGCTGATTAAGTCCAGGGCTGTGATAGAAGATGCAGCAACGTGCCGTCAGACAAACGTTACTCCTTATTTTTAAAACTCTCCTTTCACAATTTCCTTGAGTAAAATGACATAAACATTAATACATGAAAACAAAATCAATTAGTGTTGCACTCTGGGTGTTACAATAGCCTTCCAACCTTTCTAGCTTTAAAAATATCGCATTGCATTTGAAGAAACATTTGGAGTCGCAGCACGCCGCAGTCAGACTGACAGATCAAGTCCCACCAGGTGGTGCAAAGCAGAGGCAGGAGGTCCCAAACTAAAAATAAAAGAATTAAACTTGGGTCCAAAACCAGCAAGAGGGGGAGATTATTGGCAGCTGAAAGTAACTGATAATCTAACTTGGTTACCGTTAAAATCAAGTAATCAGTAAAGTACTTTTTCAAGGTAATTTGAATTAAAGGTATTTGGTCCATAAATACTTCCACCTCTATCTGAACATGAGTTTTTTTCCATGTAAGAAGGAAGTCATATTCAGATTTACATCGTTTATCATCAGCTGTGTTTCCATTACAAATGTGTGCAAAACTTTGTCAATGTTTCGCTAATGTTGAAAAAAACATGATTTCGTAATTCAGGTGTTTCCATTAAATAAGAAACGCAGTTAAAATCACATGTGAATAAGTTTGTTCATGCAATAAGTCTTTAAAAAAATATTCTTCACCGTCATCCTCCAACTTCTTCCTGCTGTCCAGTGGCGACATCCGGTTATTGATCATTTGACTTGTGTCATGCAAAATGTCAAATTGTGCAGTTATATGGTCAATGCACTGTAAAAACACAAAATCTTACCAAGTAATTTTGGTCTAGTTTCTAGTGGAAATATTTTAGTACCCTTGAAATAAGACAAAAGTAACTTTTCAGCAAGAAATAAGAGCCTGTGTTAACTCAATAATTCCTTAATATTGATGAAAAGGTTCTAGCTACATTGGTAAACTATTTTACTTTTAACAAGAATTTTGTCCCATGTTATAAGTGAAATAATCAGCCAATAGAACTATAACTTTTTTATCAATATTAAGAAATTATTTGCTTAAAACAAGTAACTATATCTTGCTGACAGGTTACTTTTGAGGCATTTTGTCTTATTTCAAGTGAACTAAGATATTTGCACTAGAAACTAGACCAAAAATTATTTTTACAGTGTTGGAAACACATCTTGTGACATTTCCCGTTTTCATCATGGCAGAAGAATAAAGTGAGCATTTCTAATCACAAACTCTTAAATGCTACTTCTTCCACCAGAACCAAATGCCTGCAGTAACTTTCCGTTTCCCCCCTGCTGTGTCTCGCATGCTGGCCTCTTGTACTGTTTCATGTTGAACTAAGGTGTTTTTCTTTTTCACTGAGGAATAATGACTTTGAATTTGCTTCTTTTCAGCCCTTGCTCCTCACCCAGGCTGCCCCATGCAGACACACACAGCAGGATTGAACACTACGCCAGCAGGTACGAGCCTTGCTCCGCTGTGCGGCTGCTTTATATATCAGCTCATTACTGTACAGCATTCTCTCCTTCTCTTCCACTTCCCCTCTTCATATAATCCCCCTTTCCTCCTAATGCACCCTCTCTGTACTCCGTCCACCCTTTCTCCCCCCTCACTAATCTTTTAGTCTTTGCTGATTGCGGTATTGATTTAATTTCTTGTACTCCGGCCAGCTCGGAGGCTGCAGTCGCTCTTCCCCCTCACACACACACACACACACACACATTTGAACAGAAGCGTAGCAGTTTGCTCTTCCCTGTGAGTGTCTGTGAAGGTTAGCAGGGTTCAGCCTGCCCAGCGGCCTGTCACTTGCCGGGGCAGTGAGCCCATTGGTCACCTGGGAGCTGTCGGTGTAGATTAGAGTCTCGGTGACAGGTTATAAACAGGCCACAGTCCTGGACTCCCACACTGCTGGCAGAGCTGCACTGTGGGCATAGCTGGACACGTAGATCCCTCTCCAATGCGCCTGCGGTGCATGAATGGGAAGAGAGTGTTCATGTGCTTGTATGTGTGCTATTGTGTAATACTTCCCTGAGGATCTACTCACTTTACATCCTGCCAAAACAAGAGCAGCAGACAGCAATGAGAGCAGGCACTATTTTCATCTTTACCCCTTTGCATTCACCCTGTTTTCTCCTTCCAACTCTTCTTTGTTTGCCTTTGTCTTTGATCCCTTTCTTCTTTTGCCTCCTGCACATTTATTTTGCCTCTTGTTCCATTTATTCTCACCCCTTTCTCTCTGTTTTTTAAATATTTTCTGCCACATCCTCTTATATCTCATTGGTTTTGTCATATTCAATATAATTTTGTTCAAACAGCCTGTGGGTTGTGATGGTCACTGAAAAAATCTGAACTGCAAAAACACAAAATCTTACCAAGTAATATTGGTTTAGTTTCTAGTGCAAACATCTTATGACACTTTAAAGAAGACATTATTTATTGTTTATTATTAATATTTCATATGAGAAAACATTGGAGAAAATGTTTAAGTGAAATAATCTGCCAGAGGAGCTAATACTTTATCATCAATATTAAGGAATCAGTGACCTAAAACAAGCTCCTGTGTCTTACATAAACATTACTTGTAAGTTAGTTTTGTCTTAATTCAAGTGAATGAAGATATTTGCACGACAAACTGGACCAAAACTACTTTGTAATATTTTGTGTTTTTGCAGTTCATGCAGTTCATTTATTCTCTCTGCTGGAATCATCATCATAGATTCTGTGATCACCAGGTTTCAAAAATAAGTTCCTTCATATGTAAAATAAAAATTAAAAATATAAATTCCTAACTCATTCAGTCTGTTGCACTTGCATCTTCCAGCTTCCATTTATGATTGTGAAGTTTTTACTGTTGATCTATTTGCTAAAATCCCAGTAAATGAATTGAGATCTGTAGCTGCAATGTGACAAAATCTGAAAACACAAAAACTAAATTATTTTGCAAACCACCATAGTTATCTGTTTTTAAATTAAATTGTCTCATGGGGCAAGATCCTTTAACTTCCAGTCTTCCTCTTTACTTTTTTCACAAAAGACTCTGTGATATTAAGTCTATTTTTGTGTGTATCTGTGAAATTAGCAGCTATTTATATCAGACTTCTCTGAATCACTGTGGTTAAAGACGGTCCATTGATCTGCTGTACTGGATGATTACAGCGACAGCTACACTTTTATTCACATGGGGGGAGAAAATGAGCGAAGACCGAACTCACTTGTTCATTAACATGATTCGAGTGGAGTCATTATCGGGACAGATAGTCTTTGATATGGTCTCTTGCTTTTATTCTGACTTGACGCATTATTTTCTCCTGCTTCCTTGGTTTTCTTTCCTTTTATGAGTGCATTGCAGTTCTTATTTGAATTCACTGTCGGTCGTAATCTCCACTCACTGTTCACTTTGAACAGCAGTGGAAAACCAAGCTTACATCAAAATAAAAGTTACCGTTGCTGGCAGGTCGGCGTGTTCAGAGTTCATCCGTTGACGTGACGCATTAGGTAAGCGCACGTTTGTCAGTCAGCGTGTCAAAGTGGCCGTTTTAAAGAGAAACTGGATGATATTTGGCTGTAATTTATTTCATATTTTTACTCTGGAGTAAAAAAAGAATCTTCTAATGGAACAAGTGTTCTTTATTTTTTATACTATACTATACTACACTATACAATACTAAACTATACTATACTACACTATGCTATACTGTACTATATTATGCCATATTTTGCTATGCCACACTACACCGCACTATACTATACTATGCCATGCTATGCTGTGCTATACCATACTATACTATACTACACTATACTATACCACACTATACTATACTATGCTGTGTTATGCCATATTATGCTATACTACAACACTACACCATACCATACCATGCTATACCATACTATGCTACACTGTGCTATACTATGCAATGCTATGCTGTGCTATACCATACTATACTATACCACATTGTTTGCTGTGTTATGCCATTATTATGCTATACTACACTACACTACACTACACCATACTATACCATACTATACCATACTATACTACACTATGCAATGCTATGATGTGCTATACTATACTATACCACATTGTACTATACTGTGCTATGTTATGCCATATTATGCTATACTACACTACACCATACTATACCATGCTATACCATACTATACTACACTATGCTATACTATACTTTTACTCAGGTAAAAATAAAAATTAGTCGTCCAAGAAATTATTCAAGTATGAGTAAAAAAGTATTTGTTAAAAAGTCTACATTTAATATTTAAAAATTACATCATCAAATGGACCAAAATATAAAGTTAACTGGAAATGTTGGTATTTTTATATGAATTATTGTCAAAAATGTCAATAATTCATATAAGTAACAAAAACCCCCCAACAAAATCAGGCAAGAATATTTTTTTTCCAAACAGTTTAAAAACTTTAATAAACTGCAGGTGTGTCTTTGTCTGGTGCAGCGAGCGCGAAAGCTCCTCACCGGGCTGAACCTGCATGATGAGGTCAGCGCTGGTTCGTTAACCAGTAAAGCTCAGGCCAACTGGGACCATGAACTTTACAGGGAAGACAGAGCCGGGCACTGGGCAGTGTGTTGAGATGTAAACGCCCCACATAATTGTTTTTTCACAAATATAAATCATCCTCACCGCTCCCTCACTGCACGTCTGAAAGCTCAGCTACAAGTTATTCCTGCTGTTCACATAGAGCTGCGAAACCAGAGCTAACCCGGTGGGTTTAAACTCTTACCTTGATGTGGAGTTCGCCAAAGAAACCTAATTCCACACAGGGGGTTGATGTAAATATCCATACAGGTCAGCCTGTTTGAGTGAAAGGAGGGCGGAGATCATTCACCAGCAGCTGTGTGATTGGTCCATTGGTTTATGCATTGGTTTAAATGCATAAACTATAAACTTTTAGGAATAAATTTGCTCCACCAGTGAAACACTCAGAGCAACAGAGACGCTTGCAATCCGGATTAAAATAAAATAATAAAAGAATTATTATTTTATTTTTTTGGATTATTAATTTTTCTAAAACCAAAAACAAGCAACGCTTGGCCTGGAGGGGGGGCTAGGAAAGCATGGCGGGCTGCCAGGCTTATAAAACACTGGGGGAAACCCTGCAACACAAAAGGTCTTTATGCATTTGAACATGAAGGAAATATGTTTGAAAATGCATATCATTTTGCATGTTTTTGGGTATTTTTAGACACATGACAGCCATATTGGATTTTGGCGTCAAAGTTGGTGAGAACCATTTTATTTTCAGGGAAGTTTTTCCATGTGAGACTTTGCAATTCCACTCTAGGAGTTCAACAGCATCTCGTTTTAAGACTCCATCAGCTGAAAAGAGGCCTACTTAAGCTACAGCTTAGAAAATGTCATTTTTTTCTCCTTGGCCTGACTTTGGCATCAAAAACCAAAGTCAGGTTTTTGACTGTATGGATGAGTGCAAACCAATCCCACCACTGCTCCTCGTCATAGATAGGCGACTGAGAGGAAGTGTTATAAATATTTACATTACTTTTGCATTTTCTAAGGAAATTCATAGATGTCAGAGTAACTTAATAATTATTCATTGGCTGACTCTTTAAATTCTTACTTGCAGAATAACAAAAAATGTAAAAAATGTTTTTCACTTTACTTCTGCCTCCACCCCCACAGCACTTTGAAGAAATAACCTTTTCAAAGTAGCAAAAACGAAAATCTCCTCCTCTGTTAAAGTTGCAGAGGTTAAGCGTTGAAGAAAACTCGACTCTCCTCTGGTCACAAAACAAGTTTCTAGATGAGAAAACTTTGCTGTTCTGTTCTTTTTCTGCATAAAATAATTCAACGTCTCCAAATGTATTTTTCCTTTTTCGTACATCTGTAACTACTCCTTTCTCCAACTCTGCTAGTTACATTTAAATGCATTTTTTGAGGAAATGTGTAATTTTCCAAACTCCCTTGCCTTGAGCCAGACTTCCTAAGCCGCAGAGGAGGCGCAGAAGTCCACCTTCCTCAAAGATGTCTCACATTAAATATCGCCAAATTTATTCCTGCCGTTTTATAAATCCTTCATTCATCTCAAACACCATATTTGTATTTGAAGTTTGAGGTTACAAATGTCATATTTGTACACTTCAAACACAGACACGGCCTCCTTTCTCTTTCCTGCTTTTTGCGTGTGTATCTCTCAGCGCGCTCTTCCCTATTCATTGATGCTGAACTTCATTCCTTTCATCATCACCGCTGCTGTGACATCTCACAGAGGAGAGATGAGAAGGAGATAATAAAGAAGCCCCTTGAAGCTCAGGCAGGATTTCTCCTCTCCAGCTCTCGCTCTCGCTCGCTCTCTCATTTCTCATTTCCTTTCACATCCAATATTATGTAGAAAAAGCTAAACACCAGCTTGTGCACACCAGAGCCCACACACACAGCTGTGTGCTATTACGTTCTGCCCTTTTCTTTCTCATTTACTCTTGTCCCTGACTCAGTCTTGAGGTTTTAGGACCCCTCCTGATGAATAGTGTTGCGGATTGAATTACGAGCAGTGAGGTTCACCGTGCCAGGACTCCTGTGCCACGACACGGATAAATCCAACATTTCTCAGAGCTGCGGTCGCGTTGGAAAATGAAAAGAAATAGGATGTAGCTTGGACACTGCAGACAGCCTCTAAATCACTACCCAGTGCTGCTTTCACTCCTCACTGCTTCAGCTGACAACGCTGCAGAACATGATGCAGTCTGGAGCGAATCTCTGTGCTGGAGGAAAGCTGCTGCAAACGTTTAGGTCTGCTGGCATGCAGTCTGAATGCTGGTCATACATTTTCATCATGCTTCAAAAACACAAACCTCACCAAGTAATTTTAGTCTAGTTTCAAGTGGAAACATCTTTTTACACTTGAAATAAGACAAAACTGACTTACAAGTAACTTTTCAGCAAGAAAAGCCTTTTTTTTTAACTTAATAATCCCTTAATGTGATGGAAAAGTGCTAATTCCACTGGCAAATTGTTTCTCTTATAACATTGGAAAAATGTCATAATCTGCCATCGGATCCAGTACTTTTTAAAAATCTATATTCAACAATTATTGACTTAAGTCAAACCGAAAGGTTACTTGTTAGTCAGGTTTGTCTCACTTCAAGTGTACCGACATATTTTCACTAGAAACTAAAGCAAAATTACTTGGTAAATTTATTTTTTTTCCATTTGCAGTGTTTGCATTCCCTTTCAATTCATTCTCAAATGCACCCCGGTCTATTTTGTATGCAGCCACAGCGATAATGAATGTTAATTTAAAATTGGACGTACACTTTTAAAGATCTTCAGTGAAAACATGTTTACATTCTTAACACTTTTGTACACAAAACTGGTTGAAAATCGATCTTTTAACTGCATGTTTGTTTTTGTATTATTGTTTTATTTATTTGTTTTATTTATTTAAAACAAATCTCTTTCAATGTCAATTTAAATTACAAAACGAAGGAAAATATGGTTTTGCTTGGTCACCTCTGGCTTTCTTCCATTATCAGGTTAATAACTCGGTTGTTTTATTCTCACCACCTCCCTGTATTTGATGTTATCAAGTAAACGGTTCACAGCTTGTGAAGCACGGCTGTCCACTGAAAGTCAAATCAGTCCTTCGTTCTGAAACACCCCCAAACCGCTCACCCTGCCTCCTCACTGGCTTACATTTCAGAAGAGTTTATTTCTAAAAAGGCTTTTTATTGCCTGCAGGCTGCCAGACAGCCACAGTACAGTTTTATCCTCCGTCCTTGTGGACATTTTTATAGCTCTTTCTCTAAGGCGAAAAATGCATTTTTGCCATTCTGCAATCTTGTGAGCCAGATGTTTGTAGACAGTTTATTGCTGGTTGGATGCAATTATTCAAAATCTGAGAACATGTTGCTGCAACAACAAGTTCTGGTGCAAGAGCCTTCAAACACTTCTGAAGGCTTTACACATCCAGGCTGCCAGCCTTTCTAGTAGCCGTGTAAACAAGATGTATGAATCCAAGCCCCTCGTTTTGAATTGAATGTTTGGTAAAGTCAATAAAATTATAAACGACATATAATTTGGTGTTCCTGTTTAGTAACATTTCAGTTCGGCAAACATCTTAATTTCCCAAATGGTCCTATTTTAATGTCTTGGTGAATGTTGCATTGCCACAAAAACTTGGGTAGCACTTTATTTGAAGGCGTGTGCATAAGACTGGCATGACACCGTCATGAACATGACATAAACATGAAGGAGTCTTTATGAATGTTTATGACTGTTGTCATAAAGTGTCGTTCGGTAAATAATGACACTTTTAATGCAAAGTTGCTCTAAAAGTTGCATTGAAAGTCCATTAAAAATGCCAACTTTGCATTAAATTATCATAATTTACAAAATCATGCAAAGTTGGCACTTTTAGAGCAACTTTGCATTAAAAGTGTAATTATTTACCGAATGACACTTTATGACAACTGTCATAAACATTCATAAAGACTCCTTCATGTTTATGGCAGGTGTTATGTCATGCCAGTCTTATGCACACCCCTTCTAATAAAGTGTTACCAAAACTTGTACGTGTGATAAATAAACACATGAATAAATCTGCAGCTTTCATGACTTTCTGCTTTAGATCAGAAAGTATCTGAGTTTAGAAATGAATATCTCCACTGCTCTGTGGAGAAATACAAAATTCAGTGAGTTATTTCTATTCTGGAAATGGAAATAATTGGCAATGAAACAATTCAATTTAAAGTTAAGTTTAGCTCTAAATATGCTACTAGAGCTTCTTCATGTCCTCTTTAAATAGTTTCTGATTATTTAAACAACCAGCATCACTGAATCCTCAGAATTCTTAATTTTTTAAATAAAATTCTGAGAAAAAAAATCTGAATTTTATTTTTTCAGTGGTCCTAGTCCTCTTCCGTTGTTTTGCGATATTTTGATATGAATGTGCAGCTCTGGAAAAAATTAAGAAATCAGAGAAAAACTACCAGTTTCTCTGATTTTACTCTTTATAGGTAAATGTTTGAGTAAAATGAACATTGTTCTTTTATTNTTGTTTTATTTATTTAAAACAAATCTCTTTCAATGTCAATTTAAATTACAAAACGAAGGAAAATATGGTTTTGCTTGGTCACCTCTGGCTTTCTTCCATTATCAGGTTAATAACTCGGTTGTTTTATTCTCACCACCTCCCTGTATTTGATGTTATCAAGTAAACGGTTCACAGCTTGTGAAGCACGGCTGTCCACTGAAAGTCAAATCAGTCCTTCGTTCTGAAACACCCCCAAACGCTCACTCTGCCTCCTCACTGGCTTACATTTCAGAAGAGTTTATTTCTAAAAAGGCTTTTTATTGCCTGCAGGCTGCCAGACAGCCACAGTACAGTTTTATCCTCCGTCCTTGTGGACATTTTTATAGCTCTTTCTCTAAGGCGAAAAAAGCATTTTTGCCATTCTGCAATCTTGTGAGCCAGATGTTTGTAGACAGTTTATTGCTGGTTGGATGCAATTATTCAAAATCTGAGAACATGTTGCTGCAACAACAAGTTCTGGTGCAAGAGCCTTCAAACACTTCTGAAGGCTTTACACATCCAGGCTGCCAGCCTTTCTAGTAGCCGTGTAAACAAGATGTATGAATCCAAGCCCCTCGTTTTGAATTGAATGTTTGGTAAAGTCAATAAAATTATAAACGACATATAATTTGGTGTTCCTGTTTAGTAACATTTCAGTTCGGCAAACATCTTAATTTCCCAAATGGTCCTATTTGAATGTCTTGGTGAATGTTGCATTGCCACACAAACTTGGGTAACACTTTATTAGAAGGGACATGACACCGTCATGAACATGACATAAACATGAAGGAGTCTTTATGAATGTTTATGACTGTTGTCATGAAGTGTCGTTCGGTAAATAATGACACTTTTAATGCAAAGTTGCTCTAAAAGTTGCATTAAAGTCCATTAAAAATGCCAACTTTGCATTAAATTATCATAATTTACAAAATCATGCAAAGTTGGCACTTTTAGAGCAACTTTGCATTAAAAGTGTAATTATTTACCGAATGACACTTTATGACAACTGTCATAAACATTCATAAAGACTCCTTCATGTTTATGACAGGTGTTATGTCAGTCTTATGCACGCCCTTCTAATAAAGTGTTACCAAAACTTGTACGTGTGATAAATAAACACATGAATAAATCTGCAGCTTTCATGACTTTCTGCTTTAGATCAGAAAGTATCTGAGTTTAGAAATGAATATCTCCACTGCTCTGTGGAGAAATACAAAATTCAGTGAGTTATTTCTATTCTGGAAATGGAAATAATTGGCAATGAAACAATTCAATTTAAAGTTAAGTTTAGCTCTAAATATGCTACTAGAGCTTCTTCATGTCCTCTTTAAATAGTTTCTGATTATTTAAACAACCAGCATCACTGAATCCTCAGAATTCTTAATTTTTTAAATAAAATTCTGAGAAAAAAAATCTGAATTTTATTTTTTCAGTGGTCCTAGTCCTCTTCTGTTGTTTTGCGATATTTTGATATGAATGTGCAGCTCTGGAAAAAATTAAGAAATCAGAGAAAAACTACCAGTTTCTCTGATTTTACTCTTTATAGGTAAATGTTTGAGTAAAATGAACATTGTTCTTTTATTATGAACTACTGACATGTCTCTGAAATTCAAAGAA
>NW_006800183.1:0-16767 GCF_000485575.1 Poecilia formosa | reverse complement strand
TAGAAATGAATATCCGAGTTTAGAAATGAATATCCGAGTTTAGAAATGAATATCTGAGTTTAGAAATGAATATCTGAGTTTAGAAATGAATATCTTTCAGTTGAGTTCAGGGCTCTTGATGTTTTCCAGAGCTGTAGTAATTTTGCTGTGTATTTTTTGCAGGTTAACTTTTTGATTTATTGACTTTTGGCTGTTTTTCCAGAAAACATTTCTGTTTAATGGGATGTTCACTAGAGACCACGCCTGATTGATTGATTGTGAGTTTATTTATTTATTCATTTATTCATTGACTGACTGACTGACTTGGGTTTGTTTACAGACTGGCAGAAATGGAAAACCAGAATTGCTCATTCTTCACGGATAGCCTGTCTCCAGACGAGAGCCTGTGAGTATGTGGCCACACAACAAACGCCCTGATTACAGTCGCTGCTTTATGTGTGTGTGTGTGTGTGTGTCTGCGTGTGTGTGCGCGCCCTTTGGCCCTGAAGACATCATGTTTGTGCTCCAGCTTGAACATGCATGTTGTTTCTGTTACTGTACGACTGGGTAATCATGTAAGTAATCGTGCACATAATGGGACTGACCCACATGGAGCGTCGTCCTCCTTCATGCGACTCGCCTGCTGCGGTTCGAGTCTCTGGATTTGTGTAGATAGTGGAGGGAGCCTGTTTGTAGGACTTGGCTGAGAGTGAGTAGCAGTAAGTGGAAGAAGTGTTATTTTGATGTGAATGAGGCAGTCACTTCTCATTGTGGAAATCTGAGAGTGGAGAAAGAGGGTTAGAGTTGTTGGAAGCCATCCTTTGAGTCCGTGTCTCACTGTTTGTTGACATCGGTGTGAGCTATCGAACGTTTGCTCCTCTGAGATTGTTTTTCTCTTTCATTGCACTTTAAAGTCGTCGCTGCGTGCCCAGCAGCCCTGTGCACAGTGTTGTATGGTCTTTGGGGCTCCAGGTGCATCTCTCAGTGTGTGCATTGTGAAATGTGCTCATTATTTCTCCTCAGATGAATGTTATGTCTGTCTGCCTCTGAGAGAAGGCGGTGATTGACACCACATAAAGAGCAATTTTTTTATTTTGTCTAAAACAAAAGTTGGTAAAAACAAGTGTTACCTCTGACGTCAGTGCTTCTCAAGCCTTTGTTCATACATGCATGCATCTTAAGAACTCCAGCATGTGACTCTACAAGTATGTGTATCTATAATTGAGCTCCTGAGCGTGTTTGCTGTGCATGACAAGCCGCTCGGTTCCAGTAGCAGCATTGCTTTCTGCTCTTGTGGTCTTGTATTTGGGGTTGATTCTGCAGACCTGTCACTCTGTCTGTCAGTGCAGCTTTTTTTGCCGCATGGCTCCGAACGTGCTGCTGTGCTATCTGCGTCTCCAGCTGGTGTTTTGGCTGCTATCATGCTGTTTTCTGTCCTGACTCCTGCTGTCTCTGTCCACAGCTTTCTCCACTGCCTCATCTTTCTACATTGCTCTGCACTCACTGTACTTGCTGGCAGGAAACGGAGGTGAAACACGGTCACAGCCTCGAAAACGTCTTCATTCCCCTTGACGTTTTTCACATTTTTGTCGCGTGAAATTGATAAATCTCAGTGGAATTTATCACAATTTTATTAGATAGATCAACATTAGTATAAATGAAATCGTTCCTTTTTAGAACCTGTTTAGCTTTTTTTAACTTTGTGCACATTGCATCACCAAAAATAAAATAAAGTGCAACAACAGTCTCTGAAGAATTTAGCTGAATACTTAAAACTTTTTTCTCTGCACATTTCACTATATTCTCAGAAAATCAAGTCTCTCTTCTGTTAAACTGTATATAAAATAAAATGATTTTTGTGTTTACACTCCTTTATTCATCTGAATAAAGGTAAAATACAAAACTACAAGAACTTACTTTGACAAAAGTAATTTTGGTCTAGTTTTTAGTGCAATAAAACTAAACTATTTTAAAAGATATACAAATTTGTTTTAAGTCTATAATTCCTTAATACTGATGAAAAAGCCATTCAATTGGCAAATTATATCACTTATAATAAGACATTTGTCCTGTGTTTTAAGTGAACTAGAACTTTTTCATCAATATTAAAGAATTATTGACTTAAAATAAACTCCTGTTTCTTGCTGAAAAGTTACTTGTAAGTTGGTTTTGTTTTATTTAAATTTATGACGATATTTGCACTAGAAATTAGATCAAAAATCCTTCATACGGTTTTGTGTTTTTGCACAAAAACACAGTGTGGGAGCAAAGCGTTCAGCCTCCATATTTGCAAACCCAATTGAGATAAATCCCCAAAGACATGCAGCTGCAGTTTCAGTAAATTCTTTGAATAATTTTGAATTAATATTTAATCCAAGAACATTTAATTTCCCTTTGGGATCAATAAAGTATTTTTGAATTTGAACGGTTGGTCGACAAAATGTCGACTGCAAATCCATGCTACACTTCCTCAGATTTGTTTTCCATGATTACCTTGAAACTCAAGAAGCATTTTCCATCTATATTGCGGTTATGCTATACTTTATATTGATTTGCTGCTTAAAATCTCATTAAAAATACTATAAAGTTTTTATTTTTAATGTCACAAAATGTAAAAAAGAATAAATAGAAATTAAATGTATGATGTTGCTCTATTCAGTCAGAATATCAAAGCAATCTTACAGTAAATTTCAAAGCTAATCAACAGATAAATATTTTTGATATATTTTGTATTGCAGAAGTTTTGTTGCTACATCCATTCGTGCTGCCTTTGCCACACATTGAAGGAAAAGCTGCAGGGGAAGCAGCTTAAGCAGAGATTTCCAGAAAGCCGTCTCTGAAGCTGCCTTCTCCAGCTTATCTGCCGGGACTCTGAGGTGTTCAGATGTCAGATACGAAATCTAATCTCCCCAACAAGTCAATGATTTGCCAGGAGACCTCCTGTTAGTGGGTCATATCTGAAACACGCCCTCCAGGAAGGAGCTCATGAAACTTCCAACCTTTAAATTAAAGAAGCCCATTTCTCCTTCCAGCTCTTCCTAAATAGCTGGAATCTTAGTTCTGTCAACAAGGCTGAGTAGCAGCGATGAGTCACCGTGAGGAAGAGGCTCTCTTCATACGCTCGGATTTGCAGTCTCATTATTTTGGACGCTGCTCTTCCTGAAAGTCATGACCAGGCCAGAGTTGGAAAATAGATCTTTAATTTGAAAGATTTTGTGTTTCTGCTCAGATCTTTTGTCTCTTTTTCCAAATGACACAAATTGAAACACGACAATTTCCAAACAAAAAGTTTCTACACTAGAATGAGGTCATAAAATATATTTCACAGAATGGTAATGGAAACATTTCTTTTTGCATCACACAAGTCACACAATCAGCATCCAGATGTTGCTACTGAACACGATGACAACAGGAAGTAGCAGGACGGTGATGGTTTGTTTTGTTTTTTCTGACGTTGTGCAGCTTCTGTAAAATTGCCGACTAAAATTTCCAAAATGCAGCCTACAGAATGTAGTTACTACCAAGTATAAGACACCGACATCTTCTCCTCTGAGGGCTGATGAACATTAAAAAACGCCACATAAGTCTGATGTATTATTACTATTATTAAAATGAGGACTGGGAGTTGGTACATTCCCTTTTGGCTTGATTTTGTCATTTGCTTCGGGGCTTGTAAAAGTGTTTCACGTATTATTAATTTGTTTTCTGAAATGTGCCTTTGTTTTGAAAGTTGTAAAAGTTTTTCAGATTTTGTAGGGTTTTGGACCTCCCAGCCACCGTAGCATCCTGTCGCCACACTGAGCAGCAAAGAGCGACGTGTGAAAGAAAGTTGTTCTGGGGCCGTCTGCAGGCCAGCCTGTCACGACGACGTATTTTCCTGGACAATAAACGACTATATAGTTATTTTGAGTCCATTTTCAAGTAATTTATTGGTAAAAATAATGCGAGTTTGCCCTCTCAAAGACCAATCAACTTTAATCTTCTGAAGAAAACTTAACACAGGAACTGAAAGATATTTAAATATCCAAAATGAACACCAAAATACAGTAAATAAAATGGAAATAAAAACTTACGTACAACCAAAACCATAAATAAAATGGATTATAATGTCTCTATACACACATAAATACTAATCATGAGAATTGAAATTATTGCGCTCATGTTAATCTATCATGCGATTAATTGATTAATTGTTAATGCGACAGGCTGTGGTCTGGGTTGGATTAAAACACATTAAATAGATGCAGAAATGAAGCTGGGGATTTTTCCAAATATCACCGCGACATATAACCAGGCATAAAAATAAAAAGGTTATAACTTTCTGTTAACTTTAATCCAATAAAGTTGTCTCCACTGGCAGAAGTATTATTACCAGACATAAACTGCAAAATAACTGTCTTTCCATTACATCCATTACAATAATTGCCAGACAGTTAGACATCTATTTATTGCCTCAGGTCTGCTGTAATAGAGCCTCACATTATCTTTTCTATTTCAGTGTCAATGGTGGTTTTATTATTTTTGGAGCTGCGTTGTGTTGAAGTTAAAGATGAGCTCAGCCGTTTTGGTAAATGTCAGAGGTTTAATGGTGCGGTGAGCCGGGTTTGTCCCGTCCTGTTTGGTTTTGTCCCGTCCTGTGATCCCCGTCCTCATCGTCCCGCTTGCTTTGCTTTGGCTGTGATACCGCGCCGTTGGCTCTGCTTTGTGCTGCTGGTGGCTGTGTGCTGGTGGCTCAGTGTGCTGTCTCCTGTGTGGGGGACTCAGGGATGAAGATCAGTACCTCCTGCGTCACTCCAGCCCAGCCCTGGACCACGATTCACCCTGCGGGCAGCACATGCTGCTGGCTCACCTGGAGCATCAGGACAAGGAGCAGCTCCAATGCACCCTGGCCCGCCTGGAGAACGAGAACAGGTCTGTAGCTGGGAAAATGTCCGAACGCTTAAGTTTTGACTTATGCACAACAAACCCTGAAGTATTTATCGACCGAGCTGATCATTTATGGAAAATAAAATGGAAGTAAACCAGATATATCCACCAATACTCATCAGAAATAACAGCTTTGTTGACTATTTGCACTGGAAAAAATACAAAATCTTACCAAGTATTTTTGGTGTCGGGTTTACTGCAAATACCTTAGTAAACTTGTAATAAGACAAAACTAACTTAAAAAACATTTTAGCAAGAAATTATTCACTTGGTTTAAATACATAATTCTTTAATGTTGATCCACTGACAGATTATTTCACTTACAACATGGAAAATCTAAATGTAAAATGTAAAACTAAGCCGTATAAACCAGTTTTGTTTCTGATGCCATATGTTTCCAAAAATTTATTTTTGACCATAGTTTTAATATTGTTTTATTTTTTAATCTTGTCCTAATGACAATCTTGGAGTCAGTGGCAAAACTAACAAGTTTTCAGCCACATGTAGGAGTTTGTTTTAAGTAAATAAGTCTTAATATTGTTAAAAATGTACTACTTCTACTGGCTGATTATTTCACTTATAGCATTTTTCTCATATTACAAGTGAAATAATCATCTGTTAAGGAATTGCCGACTTAGGCTGCATTCACACTGCAGCCTGAAGTCCGATTCTTTTCGAATGCGACCCAGGCGACTTGGGTATCCGATTCAAATGTGACCGACCTGAACATCATTGATACTCGACAATGTCGCTATTCTACGTCCTGATACATGCAAGAGGCAATAAAAACAACCATGACGGACTGTAATGAAGATTAAGTTGTTAATATGCTGCTCCGGTCGGACAGCATCTTCAAATATGTAAGCTAAGCTCCACCGTTAGCCTCCATGTTTACTTCCGCAAACACTGAACACTTCTTCTTCTTTTTATGGTGGTTGGAAAACACTGAGAACTCCGACGCTATTGCGCCCTCTACTGCGCAGTGTGAACGCAGCCTTAAACTAAGCTCCTATATCTTTCTGAAACGTTACCTGTAAGTCAGTTGAATAAGATATTTACACTAAAACTAGACCAAAAATACTTGATAAAATGTTTTTGCAGCGTCATCTCCTGGTTTAGTGAGACAAGCTCAATAAAAGTGTGCAGGCGTTTATCATTTGCACTGTTCTCAACAATATCTCCTGCTGAGAGTAAACACACTCAAAATCTACAGTCATTTGAACAGCCAACTGAAAATAAAGAAGAAAAAAACCCACTCTGAACACATAGCTGTCAGCCAAATGTGTACAGCAGTGTGATAACATGGAAGAAGCTGTAAATCGAGCTTCGCTTTGACACCCTGTGTCCAAAAGAGAGAGGAGAAAAGCTCCTAATGAACTGACTGGTGTGATGCAAGAGGAAAAGCAAGTCTGAAACACAAAATATTAATGCTTTGATTTGGATTTGTATGTGCTTGGGGTTCAGACATTTTCCATAAATGACGCTAATTCATTTTCTCCTACATGCACTTAATTTGTCACCAGAGGCATCTTTATGCGAATGATTCATATGAATAATTGTCTCGTCCTCGCTTTGCAGTGACCTTTACAAACCCACAGCAACGTAAACCCGCACATGCTTACAGCCTCCAGGTGTTGGAAACCTTGACCAGATTATTATTTCTATTTTTCTCAAAATGCCCCAACATGGTGTTTGTGTAGTTTTGTGTGTACACGCAATAAATCAGGGCCACAAAAAAAGAAATCCGCTACATAGCTGAAAAAACCCAAACTGACAGCATTAATGAGAACTACTCATGTGTTTTGAGTCGAGGCTAAAACTTTATTTTGAATACTAGGACACATTAAAAGGGATCTGGTTCCTACTGTGGTTTAATTATCTAAATCTGATCTTTAAATGTAGTAAAAATATAACTGGTTAGTAGTGATGGACAGTAAAGTACATTTACTTGAGCACTGCACTTAAGTAAATATTTTAAGTATTTTGAGTCTTTGTTTTTTGGGGAACTTATGACTTTTGACTCACTACATTTCTGTAGTCCTAATGCGTTCAAAACCAGCTGTCCAGAAGTCCATTAGTTCAGTTTAGGTTGCTAAGCAACGGGGCTGGACTTCCGTGGGGTTGCTAGGTAACGGGGCTGGGCTTCCGTGGGGTTGCTAGGTGAGGGGCTGGACTTCCATGGGGTTGCTAGGTAACGGGGCTGGGCTTCCGTGGGGTTGCTAGGTGAGGGGCTGGACTTCCATGGGGTTGCTAGGTAACGGGGCTGGGCTTCCGTGGGGTTGCTAGGTAACGGGCTGGGCTTCCTGGGGTTGCTAGGTAACGGGCTGGACTTCCGTGGGGTTGCCAGGTGAGGGTCTGGACTTCCATGGGGTTGCTAGGCAACGGGGCGGGCTTCCGTGGGGTCGCTAGGTAACGGGTCTGGACTTCCTGGGGTTGCTAGATGAGGGGCTGGGCTAATTTGTGACGTTCTTGAAATGGGAATATGTCGTTACTCGTTACTTTTGGCTCAGCAGAGCTTTGTAGTCCGCTGTTGCTGTTTTTCTTGACTGACATGCGATTGTGGGGACGTTTTAAATAAATAAAGAAAATAGCTTTAATTTTTTAATAGCATTTTATGCTGAAGTTTTTACAAGTAGTGTAGATTTTTTTGTAGTAGAGTGGTTCTACATGTCAGTACAATCAGGTGGTTTCAACAAGTTACCTGATATTATTAGAAAATATAATTTCTACTTTTGAACACTTTTGAAGTATTTTAAAAAGTAAGAACATCAGTACTGAATAAAGTTTTGAGCAAGCAACTTTTACTTGTGTTTGAGTAAGATTTGATTTTGAGTATCGATACTTTTACTCAAGTACTGGAGTTGAATACAATATGGAAAGACTCAGCAATGATAATTTAGATTGACAAAGTTTTTAATCTCAGTGGGTTTTTTAATCCAAGTAAAGGATAAATAAAAAAGTACAATAAAATAGGTCACCAAACAAGGTTAAGTTCCTAACGTCTACAGAGTTCAGACATTACTGTACTTAAAGAAATTGTAAAAGACTAGACTCTTCATCTCAGACTCCACAAAGCTCAGTTAGGATCTAAAGTATGGAAGTTTATGACAGAATGATTCAGAAATGGTTTGAGGTTTTTGGAAGAGTTTCCCTGCTTCAGTTACAGGGAGCCACAACATTGCAAAAACAAAATCAAAGCATTTGAAACTTGAAACAGATTCTATTTCAAGTTTACAAAGCTAGAAGTAACTTTAAAGCAAGATATAGAAACTTCTTTTAAGTCAATAATTCCTTAATATTAATGAAAAGTACTGGCAGATTTTTTTCTCTTATCACATGGTTAACTAATCTGCCAGTGGAACTAATACTTTTTTACTGATATAAAGGAATTATTTACTTAAAACAAGCTCTTTCAACTTGCTGAAAAGTTACTTTTAAGTTAGTTTTGTTTTATTTTAAGTTTACTAAGATATTTGCACTAAATACTAGACAAGAACACTTGGTCAGATTTGGTGAAGATCTGCTAGTTTTGGCTGTGACATTTAGAGAAAACCAAACACAGCATTAAGTCCAAACTGGGTCATCATCAGAACCACCAGCTACAAATCCAAGAATGACTGAAGACCCAAAGAGTCACTGCAAGTGCAAGAAAGTTGTGAACAAATAAATGAACAAATAGTTGCTCTAAAGCCCTCCACACACATGCAGGGGATTGATTAATTAGATTTTATTGCTACTTATCAGATTTTCCAAAACAAGTTCTGCGATATCTGACTTAAAATAAGTTGTTTTGTTCTGTTGGAAGACAGAATATTTAACTAAAAGTTAGATCATTTGCAGCATCTAAAATGTAAATGTATTTCTCATTTGCACAAGTACAAAGATAAGTGTTAAAACCGACTCTTTATTTACTTTGGGAAAAGTCATTTTAACTTTCAGATGAGTGGTTGGAGGCATGTTTACCACGGCGTTGCATCAGCTTTTCTTTTAAAATTTATGCACTACAGAACTCAGGAGACTAGTTAGAAGAAGCAAAATAACTAGATTTTTTTTCTAATTGCCAGATTGAAAGTACTCAACATTTTTGGACTATTGTGCTGCATTTTCTTAAGTCCTAACACTCCAAATTGTTAGAGGGAGTCGCTTTGGGACAATTAAACTGGTTTAGGATCAGAATTACTCATCAATCTTGTTGGAAATGTTGCAGAATAAATCCTGATGGAGACATAAGCAAGATGCACACATAAATGGAAACGGATTAAAAAAAAAAAAAGCAAACTGCTCACAGTGCTTTTGTTTTTACCCTAAAAGTTGCAGTGAAAGATTTGGTGAAGAGTCCATTAAGTTTTTAATTTAAATGATGCCTAAGAAAGAAAAAGTCCTGTTCTTTCTCTTAATGCCAGTCTTTGCTTTCTGCTGCTCCAGACACATCAGTGTCGGTGGCCTGCAGGTCAGCGTGTCCAAAATCAAATTAATTAACGATGCATCACGGCTCTACAAACTGAACGGTTTTTCCCAATATTGTGTCACATCAAGGAGAAATATTGCGTGCTGAGTATTAAAGCTTGCATTAAAGATGATTAATCTCAATGGGGTGAGTTGTCAACATTCATTTGCGTTATAGTACATTTGTAGTTATAAATGTAGCGCGCCACACTGAGCAGCGTCTCATTCTAAGTGAGATTATTCCAGTTGCACTAAATGTTTATGTACATTTTTCTGTTGGAGGCAAATAAATATACATCATATTGATATTTTTTTGCCTCCTGCATCAATAAGTTGGCCTGACGGCTTCCTCATCCGGCCTCCGCTGTGTGTCCTCAGGGTGCTGCAGAGCGAGTACAGGCGACTCAAGTGGAAACATGAAGAGGCGGCGGCACTTCCCATGCTAACCGAGGCTGGTGAGGGCGGCCCCGGGTCGCCCACCGCGGGAGGGGCGCAGGATGAAGAGCTGCTGGCTGAGGCGCGGGTGCTGCGGCAACACAAAACGCGCCTGGAGACCCGGATGCAGATCCTGGAGGACCACAACAAACAGCTGGAGTCGCAGCTGCGCCGACTCAGGGAGCTACTGCTACAGGTGAAAGCTTTAAATCAGAGGTTTAGCAGATGCAGTCAGGATGAGTTTCAGGTTTGGATCTTTTAATGATTCTCCTGTTTTTGGTGAAATGAGCTTTAGTGTTTTAAAAATCTGATTTATTGTATCTGTTCAGGTTTGAGTTGATAAGAGAAAACGATGCGTTCATGTTGTCCAGAAACCTCCAGAGACGCTGCGCTCTGGACCGCTTCACATTGATGTTGGCGTGTTTTATCCCACATCATCGCTGATGTCACAACAAAAAAACTATCCTGATTTCAGAATTTTGACTTTGATCCGTCTCCAAATTAAACTTTTCTCTGAGTTTCTTTCCTCCAAACTCCAAATGTTTTCTTTGGATTTTGACTTCAGTTGCCAAATTTCGTTTTTCCTATGAATTATTTTTTTCTCAGATTTTTGACTTTAATTTCCAACTTCTGACTTTTCTCAGAATTCCTGTTATATTTATCTGATATCCAACTCCTTTTCTAAATTTAGACTTTTTTTCTACCAATTCTGACCCTAATTGCTGATTTTTGACTTTTTTCCTTTGAATTCTGATATTTGTCTCTGAATTACAAGTTTTTCACTGAATTTTGAATTTGTTTTTTGTGTTTTTCAGATAATTTCCTTGCTTTAACAGCCAGCGGTGTCCAAATTCAAACTTTTTTGACACATTTGAGTTAATTAGAGGCTAATTTTTGGATGTATTTTTAAGACCATGTCCGACATGAATCCCTGACGTATCCGTTCTCCTTATTGTGGCATTTAGCAAATAGAAATAATTTTGGTCATTTTAATTAAGCCCAAGGGATGAGAAATGGTTTGATTTAACTTCATCAGACTGAGAAAATAAGTGTTTTTATTCAGTTAATTTTATCTATAGAGCACAAATTCACAACGAATGTCGTCTCAACAAACAAAAAAAGGTACTTGTAAATCAAAAATATAAAATAAGTCAGAAGTATTAAGTGATATACAACATTGTAAAACAGCTGGTCAGCAGTTTAAGGCAGAGGATGTTTTATGGTCGTTCTCTTTGAAATGCTGCTCAGTGTCTGTAAATTAAGAGATAAAATCCTCGATAAATTCAGATTTTTGCATCTTGTTGTTTTTAAAAATCACTATACATCTTAGACATTCCACAATAAAATTAAAGTGGCTAATTAAAGCTCAAAATTGATATATATTAATTAACAGCTGTAATCATTCTGCACTTTATATCATATAAAGTCTGTTTATTTTGTGTAATTCCCCTTTAATTTAATAAAGTTTTGCCCGTGTATCTTGTTAGGTTTGCATGTTTTTCCGTTTATTTGGTTCAAGTTCAGTTTCCCAAGAGGAGCTGCTCCATTTAATCTGAAATAAATCAACATTAACTATTTATAAAACCAAAGAAGAAGAAAAAACACATTTCCCTCTGTGTGGTGCAGTGGGGTTTGTCTGCAGACATATCTGTGTCTTCTCACTCGTTTAGCAAGCAGATCCCTTTCTCCATCAGGTGTTTTGTGTGTGAATTATAATGTAAGAGTCTGTTTTATCGTTGATGGATGAGAGCATGACTGAACCGGAATGACAGCGTCTATTATTCTGCAGAGCATTTATCATAAAAGCCGTTTCTATGTGCAGCATTAGACGGTTAATACCAAGTATCACTGAGTGGCATGAAGATCAATCCTTCTAGGTGTTTCTTTGTTCCACAGTAACTTTCTCTCTCATTTCTTTTTCTGCATAGAGATGGGAAAAAAATTAATATTTATATAACTGCATTCATACGAGTGCAGAGAGCAACAATGGAGCCTATAAAGAGGGGAGGGAACGGGAGTACAAAGAGGTACAGTACAAAAAGACGAGGATGAACTGACACTGAAGGGTCGTATTAAAAGATTCACTGCAGTATAAAGGAAACGTATAACAAAGAGCGGTACAGGAGAGTGGGAGCTGACTCATGCTGTTACCATTATGACACTGTGTAAATTATTAAGTAAGAGTAACTAAATTGCACATTCAGGTCAGTGAATGAGGGGAAAGCAGAGGGACAAAGATGAGAAAGACAGTAAGAAAGAAGGACGGCATGCTGCCTCTTATGTTCGCTAAGCCTTGGAAATGGAAAGTGAACAGAGGAGGAAGAGGAGGAAAAGTGCTCAGTGTATTCCTGCTTGTGAGGAAAAAAACTTTTTTTGAGTTATTTTTCCTTGTGGAAGGATATTACAGATTAGTTTCTTTGGAAAGTCTCTGGAAGCCGTAATCTGAACGTGTGGATCCGTTCCGAGTCTCTGCAGACGTTAAACTCCTCCAGAGGACGGCTTCCGGGTTGCTAAAAACAAAAACACGCCGTGTTGCATCTTATATTTTTGTGTCGCATCGTGCATGTTTGATTGTGCTGCGAGTTTTAGAGCAATGCTGACATTTTAAGTTTGGTTTAAAGCACAGGTGTCCAAAACTGACAAATTCATTAAACTGAAAATGCATAAAATGATTTAATGTGATTCTTCTGTTGTTGTTGTTTTACCTGCTTAACAATAAAATTTTTTAATGAAATCTGGATATTATTAGACTGAAAACATAAAACGGTCTTCATTCTGTTGCCTTATTAAAGGAAAAACAGACAATTTTCCTTTTTTTTTGTTCATTTGTTTTCTGATCAAACTTTGTTTTCAGGGACCAAACTAAATCTTTTCAAGGGCCACAAATGGCCCCCGGGCCACACTTTGGACACCACTTTATGGCTGCTTTATTGTGTATTGACACCTCTTAAACTTTCTAAACACCTTCAATATATTGTATTGGGATATGCATTTTTACTTGATCAACGCCAAATAAAATAAAAACTGTTTGTCAGGCATCATTCTGATAAACAAAATCTTCTGTTCTTCAACTTGAGATTAATGAAATTTCACAACTTGATGGACTATTATGTTCTACAAATGGTCCAAAACTAAATCTATTTTATTTGCTGTGGCAAGACCTTAAAATTAATCTTCATAGTAGCTCAATCCAGCTTGACATAATAATTAGTAACAAGTTTTTTCCACCTGATGTGCAAAGCAAGTCGAGACGTTTCCCTAAAGACCTGCAGCTGCAGTGACGCGTTTCTGCAGAGTGTTGACTCAGGGGCTCTGAATACAATCACAAATTTAGTTTGTAATTATGCACCTTCTGTTGGTCTGTGATAAATCCAATTATGACGTCCAAAGGGTACAAACACTTTGGCTTTGCGCCGTACAGCCCGTTCTTTTGTTCTTTTATCTGAAATGACTTTACAGCTTTAAAAAGGTGAAGACCTGTAACTGAATGACTGTTTTATATCTTCTCTCAGCCCAAAGATGATTCTGAGGCGAACGGATCCGAGCTGTCGACGCTCTCCTCTCCGGTGTCAGGAGGCGGGCGCCAAGGGGAGCCGCCCAGCCGGGAGACGACCGACACCGAGGCAGCAGGTCAGCATCAAGCGGCGTCACAGAAACCCGTGAACATGCTGTAGGAGAAAACACACAGTTTCTTCACAAACACTTCCTACCAATCTGCAAAAACACACAGTCCCACCCAATATTTATGGCTTAGTTCCCACTGCTAATATCTTAGTACACTTGAATTAAGACAAAATTAACTGACAAGTAGCTTTTTAGCCTAGGAGCTGTTTTTATGTCAGTAACTCCTTAATGATGAAAAAGTTCTAGTTAAAATGGGAAAAGTGTTTTAAGTGAAATAATCTGGCAGTGGAATTACTTTTTTGAGCACAAATTGACACTTGTCAAGTTTTTATCCCTAAAATTTTATTATTGACAATTTCTATATGTTGCCAATAACTATCTTACTTGTAAGTTAGTTACTTATTTCAAGTGTGCTAAGACATAGCAATAGAAACTAAACAAAAAGACTTGGATTTGGTGATAAATCACAGTATTTAAAGAAACTAATAAAATATAACAACGTGGGAAATTTGTCTTGTTTTAAGTAAAATAATCTGCCAGTGGGATTATTGGCATGAATCAAACTCCTATACCTTGATAAAACGTTACGTGTGAGTTAGTTTTGTCCTATTTTAAGCAGATTAAGATATTTGCAGTAGGAACTGGACCAGAATTCTGTTTTTTTTCCGGTGCTAACGGGTTAAAACTGTGTCTGTGTCAGGAGATGATTTGGAGCGCGAGCAGGACACCGTGCTGCAGCTTCAGGAGGTCATCGAACAGCTGAGAAACGTCTTCCCCTCCGAGCCGGGTGAGTACATCCAGCCTGCACCGATCTCTGCCCCGGGGAGAGGAGACATGGAGAGGAGAGCAAATATGTACTGCTGCGGGTCGATAGGCAGGGAGGGAGGGATGGGAAGATTAAATGGCAAAGAGGAGGAGGGCGATAAGAGTGACACATCGACTGTTGCTAAGAGAAACGGTTAGCGTCACTGTCAGACTTATAAATCATCCCAGTGCTGTTATGATACAGCCTGCAAGGCCGTTTAGCTGCAGATCTCTTGGTCTGTTTTTTCCATCTTCCGCTCCTATATCTCCTTTCTTCTTTAATTTCAGGCACCACATCACACATCTAACCCTGCGAGGGCCTACAGAAGCAGAATGACAGCCTGAAACGAGGCCCGAGGTCAGGCGGCGGCACCTCAAACCCTGCGACTGCCACGGCGGCGCCGACATTAAGAACTAACTCTCATCCGGATCGCTGTGCACTAAAAGCCTTTCTCATGCAAACTGCCAGAGGCTCACACTGACGCCCTTTCTGGCCAGGCTGTGCTTCGTCAGCTCAGTGACGGCATGTTAAGGAGCCAGGAGGAAAATATCGTTAGCAGAAGGTCAGGGGGTCAGAAACAAGAAAACGAAACGCCCAACCAAGACACTGTGCTTACCAGTATTTGTGTAGTTGTTCAGAGGTGTGAAGCTTTATATCAGATCAGAGCACAAAGTCCAGAGGAAGAACTGGAAAAATACAAAACTGGAGGGGAAGGGAGTCACTTGTGTACGACTTCGTTTAGAGCCATCATAGACAGAAAAATGAGTAAATTTCAGATTAATCTCAGAAATTTTCAACTTTTCAAGCTCAGAAATTTCCAAATTTTTTCTATGAAATTTCAGAGATTACTCTCAGAATTTCTGGGTTTTTTTCTTGGAAATTTTTGACTTTTCAAACTCAGAGATTTCTGAGGTCTTTCTTTTTGAGTTTTTCTCTCACAAATTTGTGTTTGACTTTTTAAACTCAGAAATGTCTTGAATTTTCTCCAGAGAATTTCTGAGATTACTCTCAGAAGGTTTTCTTGGAAATCTTTGACTTTTCAAACTCATATTTCTGTTGTTTTTCAAGAAAATTTCTGGGTTTTGTCTTGCAAATGTTTTGACTTTTCAAAATCAAAAATCTTTTGAGATTACTCTGATTTTCTGAGGTTTTTCTCAGAAATGTTTTTCTCTCCATCGTGGCTCTGACACGCTGTTGTACTTGCGTGTTTTTTACGTTTGAATGTGTTATCATGGTTTATTTTTCAGATTCTGGTAATTGCATCAGGGCTCTGCTGACTGATTTCATATCACTAAGAGATGCAAATTGGAGCTGGCAGCCCCCAGAAGAGCGTTTTTGTCTTGTTTTTTTTGTGGGAATGGTGCATCATCATCAGTTAAATCCATGATTTATTAAAGACTGCCCGAAGTGCCCGCCAGCACAGCGCCTCTGTTTGCACACGCTGAACATCGCTCCTCACTCTGCTCGTCGCTCTCGTCTCCTGCCTCTCCTAAGTGAGCCCTTCACACGTTTGCTGCTATACATACACATCCCGATTCAACCTGCACTCTGCTTAAATGCACAAGGAGCCTCTGCATGATCAATAACGCGCTGTGCAGAAACACACACTTTCATAAACCTGGAAATTGATTTATTTTCCCCCCAAATCATTCGGGTAAATTAGGTGTTCTGAGCCCATTTTGTGTTGTTCCTGGATCTCTGCGCTGTTGAGGAAATGTATGCTGATCAGTATCAGCATGCATACCTCCTCCCCGGAATCTTATTGTTTTCATGCTGTGTGAAGAGAAATTGACAGAAGGAGCTCAAGGCTGAAGCCCTCCCTCTCTCTGCTTGGCCAATTTCAAACACAACAGGGGTCCAGACGCGGCTCACCGCCATGATGCACTCCGGCAGCATCATTATCCACAATAATCTTTTCATTCTATGTCGTTTTAAAGTACTCATAGCTCCGGATTGTACATTTATTATTCCACTTTGATTGAAAGTATTTCCATATAGAAAAGGTTGTGTGATCGGGAGAGATGACTATTATTTATAAGCCTTATAAGAGTATTTATACCCCTTCAACTTATTCATATTGGAAACATTGCAACAAACAAAAAGTGGATTATTGGGAATTTGTGTTATGGACCAACAGAAAATGGTGCACAATTATGAAGTAGAAGGAAATAAGTTGGGGGTTTTTGATTATAAGTTAAAATAATCACATGCATAGGTTAAAATCACCCTTTTAAATCCAACATCCAGTAAAACCAAACGGTCTACAGTCTGAAGAGGGTTCACCTGTGAGCAGCTTGATCTCAGTATAAATCCAGCTGAAAGCCTCAGAGGTTTATTGATGAACAAACATCATGAAAACCAAGGAACAAAAACATAACAGGTCAGGGAGAACATTAAAACAGACTGAGGTTACATAAAACAGACTTAAGTTACATTAAAACAGACTGAGGTTACATAAAACAGACTTAAGTTACATTAAAACAGACTGAGGTTACATAAAACAGACTTAAGTTACATTAAAACAGACTGAGGTTACATAAAACAGACTGAGG
>NW_006800182.1:924245-965584 GCF_000485575.1 Poecilia formosa | reverse complement strand
TTTTATTTAACACTATAGAAGGGTATATATATATATATATTCAGATGTAACATCATGAAGATCTTTTAGAAAATGTATTGTCTCTGCCGTTTGGTTTAAAAATACAGTGGCAACACAAATGATTCACTTCACTTTTTCTTTAAACATACAGGCACATAGGTTAAGTTTAACCAGTCCACAATTCAATTAAACAAGACAGAAATAGACCAAAAATAATATAGCAATGAAAATAAAATAAAAAAACAGTCCATGAATCAAATTCAAATACATTCGTACTGACAATAATAATGAGAGCTCTTCCTAAGTTTTATTTATAAAAGAAATGTTTTACAGTAACACCATTCCCTTTTAAATTATTTATTCATAAAAAGGCTTTATGTAAATTGACTATGTAATTATGGCAACCACTTCCTTTTAAACCTTATCCTGATATCCAGAGGTTCTAAAACATTCAACAACAATGCAATAAAACTGGCAATACCTGTTATGAAAGTTACTACATTTGACAAAATGAATCAAATTAAACATTTGTTTTTTCATTATTTACTGAATATATTCTGAAACAGGCTAGAAAAAACCTGTTCAGTATATCATAGAAAACAAAACATTACAGGAAAAAAATTAAAATGTTGAAACAGATTTTAAAATAAGATTAAAAAAAAGTTTTGTACAAAAGTAGAAAGCAGATAAAAAAAATAAAATGTTAAATGTAAATTTGTGTGATGACTGTAGATTAGTGTTATGAATGTACACTCAGCAATAACAAACACACACATCTTCACTATCATTCACCAACTCTCCCAACTCTGTTAAATTTACATCAATTTTGGCCATAGCAGACATCATTGAATTTGGGGTGTGAAAACATTGTGAATATTACTATCAAGTCCAAGTTCCCGCAGCAGTGGTGGGTAGTACTGGAGAAATTACTTTCTCCAGTATTTTTGCTGTGTTGATTCTGATGATCAGTGTCAACACAGAAAAGAGGAGCTTATGCGTTGGAGCAAAAAAGAGGGGTTGAATCTTGATTTGGTTATTAAATCTGAACTCATTACAGACAGCAAATTTTATTTGGGTTGAAGTAATTTCTCTTTGATCACACAAGTACATCTGTTGATTATTTTGCATGTACCAATAAAAAGCTTGATGTGATGGTATTGACTGGCAGATTTTTCTATTTTCACAAAAACACTTTTGGGAGAATTTATCTCCGAGTATATTTCATATACACTGAATGATTTAAAAATAAATATCAACTATTCTCATTGAAAAATGTCAGGTGGATTTTAATGCTTCATCCACAGAGCTTGTATTAGTCTTGTCATATGGCTTACCTGCAAAGAAGAAAAACACATTTCACTTAAAGTAAAATTATTTGATTTACTGAGATACAGAATTTTAGGCTTTCTATAAAATTATTCTATTTAATTTTGTGAAGCAAAATTTGGTTTTACTGCATCGTTCAAATCCTAAACCTTCATCCACCAGCAAAGCTTGCAGTGTCATTAGCAAACCTACACAAGTCAAACAAGTTTTCCACTGAGCTCACACACAAGATTTTAGTTGAATAAATAAAACCTATATATTTCTACTGAAAAATATTTTGTTCGACAAAACAGCTAATCTACCTATTTAAAATGAACTCATGAAATAACAGTTTGTCATTTTCAAGGCACCTGTTTGAACTCGTTAACAGTATAAAAGACACCTGCCCACAACCTAAAACAGTCACACTCCAAGTTCCACTATGGTGAAGACTAAAGAGCTGTCGAAGGACACCAGAAACGGAATAGTAGAACTGCACCAGGCTGGGAAGACTGAATCTGCAATAGGCAAGCAGCTTGGTGTGAAGAAATCTACTGTGGGAGCAATAATCAGAAAATGGAAGACCTACAAGACCACTGCTAATCTCCCGCGATCAGGTGCTCCACACAAGATCTCAGTACTGTGGTCAGAATGATCACAAGAATGGTGAGCAAAAATCCCAGAACCACACGGGGGCGACCTAGTGAACGACCTGCAGAAACCTGGGATCAAAGTTACAAAGGCTACCGTCCGTAACACACTATGCCGCCAGGGATTCAGATCTTGCAATGTCAGACGTGTCCCCCTGCTTAAGCCAGTCCATATCCAGGCACGTCTGAAGTTTGCTAGAGAGCATTTGGATGTTCCAGAAGAGTATTGGGAGAATGTCATATGGTCAGATGAAACCAAAGTAGACCTGTTTGGTATAAACACAACTCTTCGTGTTTGGAGGAAAGTGAATGTTGAGTTGCATCCAAAGAACACCATACCAACTGTGAAGCATGGGGGTGGGAACATCACGCTTTGGGGCTGTTTCTCTGCAAAGGGACCAGGATGACTGGTCCGTGTACATCAGGGGTGTCCAAAGTCGGTCCTCGAGGGCCGGAATCCTGCATGTTTTAGTTCTCTCCCTGTTTTAACACACCTGGATCAAATGATGGCTCGTTAGAAGGCCTAAGGAGAACATTGACCTGCTGAAAAGGTTGTTACTATCACTAGGGAGAAATGTAAAACATGCAGGATGCCGGTCCATGACGACCGACTTTGGGCACCCCGGTGTACATGAAAGAATGAATGGGGCCATGTATTGTGAGATTTTGCGTGCAAACCTCCTTCCATTAGCAAGGGCATTGAAGATGAAACATGGCTGGGTCTTTCAGCATGACAATAATCCCCAGCACACTGCCAGGGCACTTAAAGCCAGGGCAACAAAGGCGTGGCTTTGTAAGAAGCATTTCAAGGTCCTGGAGTGGCCTAGTCAGTCTCCAGATCTCAACCCCATTGAAAGCCTTTGGAGGGAGTTGAAAGTCCGTGTTGCCTGCTGCCAGCCCCAGAACATCACTGCTTTAGAGGAGATCTGCTTGGAGGAATGGGCCAACAACGGTGTGTGCCAACCTTGTGAAGATTTACAGAAACCGTTTGACCTCTGTCATTGCCAACAAAGGATACATTACAAATTACTGAGATGAACTTTTGTTATTGACCAAATACTCATTTTCCACCCTTTTTTGCAAATAAATTCTCTAAAATTCAGAGAATGTGATTTTCAGATTTTTTTTTTGTCTCATTTTGTCTCTCATAGTTGAGGTCTACCTATGATGTCAATTACAGGCCTCTAATATCTTTTTAAGTGGGAGAACTTGCACAATTAGTGACTGACTAAATACTTTTTTCCCCCAATGTGTGTGTGTGTCTATATATATATATATATACAGTTATCCCTCGCTATAACGTAGTTCACCTTTCGCGGTCTCGTTGCTACGCAGACTTTTTGTGTGCAGTCGTTTTCACAGTGCATTGTGTTCTGTGTCCTGATTGGCTAAAATATACATAATATAGATTGGCCATTCAGGAGATGGAAACTGAAACTTTGAATGCCTGCTGAAAAAAACTGTAGCTGGAGGCTCTGCCATAGATACAGCTGTGAATCTTGCAAAGCAGCTTGGAAGAGAAGCTTTAATGACAACTCCGGATGACATTAATGCCATGATTGATGCACACGCACATCTGCTGACCTGAAAACAGGTTTTGTTCTTTGGTTTCTTTTTTAAGGTTTTATCGGCTCTAATGATCTTTATTTGATAGTTAATTGACAGAAATGTTGGTAATGAGAGATGGGGAAGGACATGCAGCAAGGGTCGCAAGGCCGAGAATTGAACCTGCGACGGCTTCATCGAAGACTAAGGCCTCCATACATGGGTTGTGCTTAACCCCTGCGCCGCCACAGCACACCCACAATGTAGAGTATTTAATTATGCTGTGTAATAGAAAAATACTGCCCCTTTAAAAAAAGAGGTGAAACTCTAAATTTGTCATAGATGCAAAACATTTCTTTAGTTACATCACTGAGGTGCAGCAAAGAAAGTTGGGCTTTTTTCCACATTAGACTAACTGATGGCTAATTATATAGCTCATTATGCATACCAAGACAAACTGAAACATCCAAACTTACCTGAAGATCTTCTGTGCCACCACAGAAAATATAAGAGTACACCTACAACTACAGCAACTCCAATAACTCCATAAAGCAGTCCATGAATTAATCCTTTGTCATAACCTGAAACACATTACAAGAAGGTAATGTTACTTTCAAAATGTACAAATGGAACAATCCCTTGCCAAATCCACAGAATGTAACAAAGTGCACATTATGCTAAAATTCACATGTAGCCCTGGAATAGAGAAAAATGTTTGGACTTCTTTCAGAAATGAACCAGTAGTAACTGTTTTGTCATCAAAGAGCCAGTAATGTTCATTATCAGTAGCTTAATAAGATTTTAGAGCATCATTGCATATTTTTCTGCTGGAGACTTAATCAGTTTAATATTTAAAAACAGGCTGATTTATTTCCATAACTTCTCATGAAGTAGGATATTTTTATTTAAGTTTATGCACTAGTCTTTGCTGTTACTTGCTACAGTGACTGTTATGCTAGAAAGCTGTGTGTTCATGTTTGAGAAAGGATCCAAAGCAGTCCCTATTACAGATTAGTATGTTCTTTCAGATCATACATCAGCCAAAACCACAGGCAGTCTTCTCTCAGAACATGCAGCTGGGATTGTGGAACTAAGGTATGGCATGCAACTCTCAACATCCATATGTAAAGTCATATGACAGACCGACTTTTTCTTGCATCACATGCAAAACTCTATTGGTGCAGAAATTAAATAGCCCATGACCAGCATAACACATGGTAACAACATCATGTTGTGGGCATGTTTTCCATCACCAGGATTTCATTCCGACAGGAAAACTGGTCAGAATGAAGGCAAATTCAAGAGAAAGATTTTTAAACATGCTTCTCATATTTAATCATTTCCATAACCTGTTTTGTTTAATTATGAAAATTATTTTAAAAAAAAGATCATCATGGAAATGTGCAAGAGTAAACGGGGTGACCCTATATATATTAGTAATTATAGGCCTATCTCAATTAACAGAATATTCAAAAAGCTTATTTTTATTCAACTATATAACTAGCTTAATGAGCACAATTTGTTATTTGCACATCAATCTGGATTATGGCCAAATTATTCAGCCATAAATCGAGAGCACACATTCAGTTTGAAAAAAGGATTTAATGACATTGTACTCAAAACTTTTGCGACCTCTCGCAATACTTTTGCTTTACCTCGCAATAGGTTTTGCGTTCTCTTTCAATAATGTACTGATCAGTTCATGCAACATAATTAAATACTGAAAGTCTTTTTTACGGTGGCCACTATACTTTGTGCTACAAAAACAAGTCGTTGTTTGGTGTTTACCACGTTAATCAGGACAAAATACATTGTTTTATGAGCTATTTTGTCCTTATACTTTAAAATATTTTAGTTTAAATTACACTTTTTTTTTTTATTAAACCTTGCTAAATAGATGTTGGTAGCAACAATGTGTAATAGAAGTGTAGTATTAGTGTATATTAAGCATATACTAGCATTTCAGGTACACAGTGACCTGCACAGTTCGGTGGACACATTGTGGCTACTTTGCATTTGATAAAGACTGTCATGCAACGTATTAATGCGCAAAAAAAGAGTTGCGGTGATCTGTATTTGTAGATGTCTGTTTAAAATAAAAACCTGTCTCCCCGGTCTGACACCGTTTCATTCTTGCAAACACCTCTGTATCTAAAAATATTTTTCAAAACGTAGGATATTCTAATAAAAGGATTAGTGCATACATCTGCAATAGCTTTTCATTTTAAATGGGTAGGATATTCTGATGAAGGAAGTGATATTCTTGTGGTTTTGTTGTGTACATAAATTCTTCCAATGCTATGCTTAGCATAACTCATAAGCTTCCACTTCAGTGCCATCACTCAAAGAATGTTATCCAATGATAATATTTTACATTAACATAACCCGCTATAGATTTTGGTTTGTAAACATGACGGTAGCAGTTTTGGACGTGTAACATCAACAGATAGACTTAGCTATCTATCCGTGCTATGGTAGGAAAATCTGACGAGGTAGCACAGATAGTCAGAACACCGGTACTGAATATGAAACCACAGATCCGACCAAACCAAGACCGGACCCTAAACTGCTGTTACTGGACCAGACACAGAGCTACAGACGCTGGGAGAAACATCAAAGACAAGCAGCGCTTGAAATGCTTTTGGAGCTATACTGCTGCCAGTACTGAATATAAAACCACCAATCTGACCAGACCAAAATCATACTCTAAACAGCTGGAGCCAGACCCTATACAGCACCCTAAACCGGACCGGATACAGAACTATATAACTACTTACCGGATTACACAGTCCAACCAGAGGTACGCATCATTAATTTTTTCATTTATGAAGGTGAAGGTGGCAGAAGCAGCAAAACACCAGCTCCTGTGGCTAACTATGTCCTCTTCCTCTGCTACAAATTAAAAAGGCTTAATGACATTACCATGGGCGTAACTTCCTGACTCCCCTTCAGGCCACCAACTTTGGAATGACGGGGACAGTCCCCTCCAATATTTCCTGCATGATTTTTTCTTTATATCCCTGCATCTCTTTGATCACACAAGTACATTTGTGTGGGAAATGTTTTTGTGGTTTTTTAATGTTGATACCTGATGCACTTGAACTAATCTTTACTCTGTGCTCCCAGGGCTGTTGGTTATTGGTTGCCATGGCAACGAGTCTGTATGTGTGTGTGTGTGTGAGACGTTAAGCTGACAGACTGAGAAAAAAATACAACCACCTGTTTTTCTACATTTTTCGCAGGTCAAATTGCATCATTTGCTAGTAGAACGTGGCAATATTCAGAGCAGTCATCAAATAGGATGAAATACTTCACAGAGCACAGGAGTCAAAGTTCATTAAATTAATCTGACAAACCTGATCAGGACGTAAATTCTAATTTATTGACTAAAAGTGCATAGCATTCACATTTAAGTTTTTGCATTATTCTCAGCACTAACAAAAAATAAAAGGCCTTCCAGTAACTGTAAGGGCGCATCCGACCCCCCCACTCCTCCTCGTCCCCACCAACTTGCAACACAAAGTTATACCCTTGGACATTACTCATCACAGTTTTGGCTGGACAGAGCTAGTGCAGTTGGTCCTAGAAGTCATTGTAGAATGCATTGCAGCTTGAACAATATTGTGACGTTTGTGTGACAATATTTTATTAAAATTTATAAAAACTGAACAACTTGCAGTATTATTACTGTAGTGTTTTTACATCTTGCGACAAACTAGCAACCTGTCCAGGGTGTAACCCGCCTCTCGCCCAAAACGTTAGCTGAATATAGGCACTAACACCTCTCCTGACCACACGAGGGACAAGGGTATTAGAAAATGGATGAATGGATGTTTTTACATCTAAATTAAATGTTAAAGTCTATCGTTACAACTAACCATGGATCCTTTTAACTAAATCTGTTAAACTTAAAATGAACAATAATTTAAAAACTGAGTGATTTTTCCTTGAGCTTTTCTTTTAGTATCAGAAGAAAATCAAACAAAAAAAACCTATTTCTCTATCAAAGGCTTAAATAAGTTTTTTCAAGAATCATGCTTTCATTATCATCAGTATCTTTTTTTATCTTGAACCACCAAAAACGAATAAGTGTCTCCCTATTTAAAGCATATTTTAACTAGTTTTAAAATTAAAAATCAGACTAATGCTTTAAACATGTTAGCCTTCCGGTGGGTTTAGTGTGATGCTCAGGAGGAGCGCAGCAAACATCATGGTCGGACAGCAGGGAAGCAAACAGGGGTATCCCATCAGTTCCCGAAACCAAACAAGAAAAACCTTTGCATGCAGGGTCAGTGCGACCTCGCCAGACCATGTAGAGCAGGGGTCCCCAAACTTTTTCTCCTGGGCCCCCCCAAGTGGTTTCCAAACTATTTCTGGGCCCCCGCATGGCTTACAAATAGCTGTCTGGTTGAACAATGTGTGTGAGCGAAGGGGGTGAGGGGTGGATTCTCAGAGACTCCCTGTTATACTCAGCCCCGGCTTCAGACTAACAGGGGGGCGGGAAAGCAACTTTTTGGGGGACAAAATGAATCGTAGCTGAACATAAACACTAGTAGCCTACAAGCTACTTGTTAACAAGCTTAAGGTGCTGTATTGATATTAGCCAGCTAGTCATCTTTTAGCTAACATTACCTGCATCCAACAGCTTTACTCAACAGTCGGTTAGTTTGGGGGGAAAATCTATGAAAAGTTCTTTGCGTTTTACTGGTTTGGTGCCATGATTCTAACACACCTGCGTAGCTCTGCACAGCAGCAGCAGGTCTCCTTCACAGGTGTAAACCCAGCGCAAGCGTGTAGCACTGATGTTGCGTTTAAATGCGGCTCGGAAAAACAGGTTACTACATGCTAACAACGGATTAAACAGTTTTAACTGCTGATAAAAGTGACAGAGGACACAAATATGGGAAGTGCGGAAGCCCCTACTGTATCAAATTGACAGAGGAATAACAGAGAGTTGGCCATTCTAAGGTAAAAATCCTTCTCATACAACGTTCATGTTTTTTGTGGGTTTTTTTTTTGTCCATCCAGACGGCTTCCTGTACACCCCCCCTGCAATGACACGGCGACCCCCCTGGGGGGGCGCGCCCCAGAGTTTGGGAACCTCTGGTCTAAGGGAAGACACTATGGTCTAAGGGAAGACACTAGTCATTATTTTTTTATACTTTTAACGTGTACTGTTTGTCTCTTTACCTCTGCAGAGCTAGAACAATTTTTAATCTAAGTTTAATTTTCAGACCTAAAAACAAAGTTCTTCATTACTCAACATTGAGATAAAAATTGCACTAAAATCCATTGATTGTTTTAAAAGTTAAACTAGAGAAGAAACTCACCAGAGGCCACAGGCACCAAGGTTCTTGTTGAGTAAATTTGATGGCAGATGCCTTCTTGCTTCATAACACAGTGGTATTCGTCTCTCTTAGTAACAAAAGCTTGAAGGATAATGTACTTTCCATTTGAAGGATTTGTAATGTTTACAGGAACAATAGAGACATCAGCACTATCATGCAGCTCCATTTTAGGCTCTGGATAAGCACCATGAGCTTCACACTGAACCAGCATCCCACCATTTACTTCCTTAAGAATGCTTAAAGATGGCTTCGGACAAGAACCTGTAAATATAAGGTAAAATGTAAATATAACAAAACAAAAAACAACAAAAAAACATTTTCCATTTTAATCTGTAGAGGGAGTTAGTCTAGGAAGGTAAAATTATACAGAACTTCTTTTGCAGTGAAATACCTAACAGTTATCCAGTGCCTTGCAAAAGTATTTGTACTCATAAAACCTTTTCACATTTCATATACAAAGCAGTGTCTTCTAATAATTTTTAACTATATTTTATTGCACGTAGAGCTGCAAACTCTATTGGGTATGTCTAACAGCTTTGACAAATCTTTGCAAAAATATTCAAGCTCAATAGAGTGAATAGAGAGAAACTGTTAATATCTGAATCTTTCCATAGGTCCTCATCAGCCATGCATATTCATAATTGTTTTTCTGAAAGGCAAACATCCCCTAAGTTTCAAAACCGTGGAAGCCTTCAATAGATTTCCTGACAGGATTTTCATCCTCATGTTTGTTGTGTCCCCTACATGACTTATAACTACAAGCTGAACTTTTTGTTTACTTCATGCTCCTTTTCCATAAAGGTCAGTTTTTTCTCCTAATTTATTATTGCCTTATCAGATTCTCACGGCTGAGCTGTGACTTCACTGGGGTTACAATGGACTTGGTAGCTTTTCTGCTAAATTATCTGCTTGTTCAATATTAGTTTAAGAAGATTAACATGCATAGGCAAGTTTGCAGTAGTGCCATACCCCTTGTGTTTGCAGAACATTGAGAAGTGCTCTGGAATATCATCAATGCTTGCCATATTGTTTAATAACCTAACTCTGCTTTAAACTTCGTGAGGTGTCTGCTTTGTTTACGCTTCTTCTGCGTTGATACTGGCTGAGATAAAAAATCATTAACCCAATATGATTAACTTTTACATACGTTATATCTGATCATCTCTAAGGCTATTAAATAACTGTTTAACAAACGGCAAATGTGCCTATGTAGAGGAGCAGGTTAATTGTTCATGATCGAACAGTGCACCATCGCATAAAGGGAAATGACCTATGATGTCACGAGAACCAGGACTCACCGCATTTTCTTTCTGTATCGTTGGTTCTGTCCTTTAAGATACAATCTGAAGGGGGAAATAAAAGGTATGTTAGACAGTTTTTCATGCAATATCATCTTTGCATCAACATTAAGATGTAATTAGAAGATCAAAATTGTTGTTTACTGACAAGACACTGTGGCAATAAGAGTGCATTGGAATTACAAGAAAAAATAAAATTAAGAAAATTAGTTTGATCTAAACTGTTCTCATTGTAACCTTAAAAAATAATGTGATTTTTTTTTCTAGCTCAAAGCAAAGAGCAACCTTATTTGACAAGACCTTCAAAGTAGTAAAATGTTACACTAAAAATTCAACTCCTTTTCCATAACTGTCTATAAAACAGAAATGTTAGTGATTGGTACACAGATAGCTTCATGAGTTCAACATACAAACGTACACTAGTACAAACAAGAAAATCACAGAAAAGTACTGCATCAATGTTAAACAGTCCTCAGATTTTTACCACCACTGCATGTGGTGGTAAAGACATGACATCCTGAGTCAGTGAGAAAAGAGGGGTTTATTATGATGAAAAAGTTTTAATAAATTTAATTTAAGCATCAAATAATTTAATATTAACACTTAAATTCTGCAAATAATCATTTTCTGTTTTTGTGTGTACTTTACCTAAAATTTCAGACATGTAAGGATGACTACATGTCATTTTAATTAATCTTATACTGTATACCTAAAATCAAATAAATACTGCTTTGGAATACAATGACAAATGACTTTTTGTTCACCAACAGGTAGTAAGAGTGAAAACAACCTGATTCTAGTCTCTAATATGAAAGAAAAGTTAAAAGAGTTAATTAGTTGTGTGAAAAATTATAACCACAGGTGGTTTAGAAGGTGGTGTTCAAGTTGTTCCTTTCTTTCAACACTGGGCCAAACGTTTTGCACTTACCAACGACAAGTTTAATGTAGAACTTCTGTTCTGGCTGAAGATTTGGAAATTCACAACTGTAGATTCCACTGTCATCCTGCTTTGTTTTACTGATACGTATGGAGGCATTGCCAAATTGTAGCTGATCTTGGAAAAACTCAACACGATTTTTGAAATATTCATTTTGACCCATTTTTCCTTCGTTGTAATGTTTGCCTTTGTCATATAAAAACACCTCTTTATCATTTTTCTTCCAGTCAAACAATTGTTGTGTGAGGTCTTCCTTTCCAATGGGAGAACAGGGCAAGATGATATCGCTGTCCTCTGTTGCAAAGAGTTCTATAAAAACAAATCACATTTTAGCAAGATAAACAGGTGGGAAGATGTTTACATGTCCAACTTTCAAGATTCTTTGTTGGTAGATGCATCTGCACTGTTCAATCTTAAATACATTGTGGAAACTGCATTGGGTCAACAAACATATTCCTAATTATGCAAATTATGCACCTCAAAAATCCCATAAAATAGTGATTTATATCCCGGTATCCTGTTTGAATAAAGTTTTTATCAAAAGAGAAAACTGCATTCAGTATTAAGTAACAGATTCTTATTTAATGACAATCCTAGAGCTGCTCTACTATTTGGTTTTGTGTGTTTGTCCATAATTTTCAAAGAGAAATAAAATGCAAACCTACTGTGAATATGATCTGACAGTACAGATCAGATTCACAAAGGGTCTTTCACAGAAAGGAGTTCTGTAGTGGATGGAAAACATTTTGAAATACCTTTAGAATTAACAATCCAATCTGACTCAAATAAAAGTCATTTTTAGCTTGGATTTCATAATAAATAGTCCCATTGTTGAAATGCTAATGGACAATGAACGAGTAAATAAAACCAAATTTAACAACTGAGCAACATCAGCCCCTTTTGTACCGCACTAAGGTACATTGTTGTAATGATTCCCACCATTATACAGACACTCTTCCTTCTGACCATCTTGTCTCCACTGAAATAACTGAAGTGAAAGATCTTCCTTTGTGGTTGGAGAACAGGGTAAGATGGCATCACTGCCCTGTGATGCATTCAGTGACTACACCTGGGAAAAAAATAATTTTCTAAAAATTTATAAGGGAAAAGAGACAACAGATTCACAAAACTACAATAATCCCTTATTAACATTTTATGGATTTTTTTAATAAGCCAAAATTAACACAGGACAGTAATTCTTACAGAAGTCTAACAGTCCACTTGTGGGTACCACTTTATTTGAAGGGGGTTGAATAAGACTGACATGACACTGTCATAAACACCTGTCATGAACATGACAGCCTTCATAAATATTTATGACTGTTGTCATAAAGCGTCATTCGGTAAATTATGACACTTTTAGTACAAAGTTGACATTATTCAAAATGTCTTTGTTATGACAACTTGACATTAACCAAGAAATCATTACTGATATAAATTTGTTATAAAAGCATTACTGATTGCACTTTAAAAATTAGGTAACTTTGTTATTAAAGGTAAAGTTTAAACTCAATTTGTACTAAGCTCTTATCTTATTTTCTGTGTTCAAGATGTGTTGAACACAGCCTTGAACACATCTTGAACTCTAAGTTTTTTTATATAAAACTTAGAGTAGAAAGGTAAACAATTTAGACCAATCACAGTAAACAGCATAGGTAATTTGATTTGACAAGTTTCCATGCAGAAGGGTCAGCAATAGTCCCCTCGTGCAAGAAAATTTATTACTTTAACCGAATCTTAAATATAATGGGGTTGAAAGCAATTTATAAAAAAAACAGAAACAACTTGTAAACAACTTATTGAAGAACAAGAAAAGAAAATGAACTGTTTTAATAAATAGCAAAATAATTCTGATAATTTGATTGTACTAAATTACTTATTTTTGTATATTTGCTGTTTTGGTCTCTTTCCTCCAGATTGAGGGAATTAAAATGAGCTGCATTTCCGGGGCTTTTGCATTACCGCCACAAGTTTTCATGAGTACCTTCAGGTGTCTGTGTATGAGTGTCATTGTCTCCTATAAGAAATAATTACAGCCAGCATCTTCTTGGTCTCATATTCAAGAGCAAAATATTTCTGCTGGACCACCTCAAAGCTGTCCATTGTCTCCTTCAGCTCAGATTACCCTTCCCCACAAAACCCAATTCTTGCGGTCTTTAGAAACACTTTTTCATAAGACCTGACAGAGTTGTCTTTGAAGTCTCAGAGTAAAGAATGAACAGAAATGTACATGACAGTTATCAGTGGTTCTCTTCCTGATCACATCAGATGCTCTCCAGTCAAGAGGAGCTGAGGTGCATCCGTCAGATCAGCAGCCTAGGAGATTCACCAAGAGCAACTTTTAACTCTAAAGGATGTTTAATCATGCTTAAATACTGAAGCAGTAATAAAAAATATTTTTTTTCTATTGTTTCTATTAACAATATGGAGCTGGTAGAGAAAGTGAACAGGATCAAGAGCAGTTAAGATAAAATGAACATTATGGACTACCCTGACCATCCTCTCCTTGAGACCGTTATGCAACATTAAAGTGTCAAAGTGGAATAAATTAGTTTTCTACTGAAATTGAATTCAATCAAATTCTACCAAAAAGATGAGCTTGTTTTTTCACTGCTGTAAATATTTTTTGCATTCTTTTTTCTCTCTAGCATAAAATGTCATGAGTGTTGCATAATATTGTTTCCTGTTCATTCAGTCCTTTCTTATACTGTTCGTAAATATGAAGCGGTCTTTGCATTTATTTATAAAGTTTATTTGATCAGGACAGACAACAGACAAACTGAACAAAACAGCAGCCCCATGTTTGCATCATGGTGCAACAGCTAATTCGCAGCACTTGTCCCTAGTTGGGCTTTTAAAAAGTAACAAAATTAAAGTGATAATTTAAAATAGCACAACATAATGTATACAAACAGAAATGTAAAACATCAAAAATAGGTACAGTTCTGTTTTTGACATAACCAGAGTTCCGTTTGATTTTTGAACGTACTAAAACTGGTCACAGACTTTAAAACAGGAAGTGAGTTCCAAACTGCAGATCCTCTCACCGACAGTACTTTGAGCAAAAATGGTTCTTCGAAAGGGGACCTTACAATTTCCATCTAAAGCCGCTCTGGTAAATCTGCTATTGCCCTGCAGTCTCTGTATGCAATTGCTTAATGGTGTAGGTGCAAGTCCACTTAAACACTTAAAAATAAATTTTAAAACAATTTAGAAAATTTGTAAAATCCAAAATACCAAATTTAGCCAAAATGTGACATTGGTTATTGCTCAAACAATAGAGTTAAAAATTTCAATCATGGTTTACAAAACACTTAAAACTGCAGCATGTAACTTTTATAAATATGTTTCTTGCATATTTGTTAAAACTAGGGTTGCACCGATTCCAGTTTTTGATCTTTCAAAAAGCCTGACCTGCCGATTCTGATTTGGCCAATCCAAATTTTTTAATCTGAAATGTTAAATATAGCAAGAAAGCCACCGAGTTTTCTACAGCGGGGTGACTTAATTGCAAACATGAAGACATGACCTGGTGGGCGGGCCTATGAGTCAAAGCAGAAGAGAGCAGAAGAGGACAATGACTGATTTTTAGACCTTTTCAAAAGTAGACATCAGTTTATAAGATCAGCTTCACATGCAAGTATTGGGCAATCACCAATCTCCCAAAATTAAGGAAATAGCCCTCTATACACCGGCTTGCCGATAAACTGGTGCACCCCTAGTTAAAACTGTCACCATGTCATGACAGTTTGTTATGAGAGATAATCTGTCAATAGATCAATATCCTTCACCTCCTCCCTACTACTTACACTACTATGTCTGAAGAAATGCTCTGCTTTCAACCAAAAATAACCAATCAGAGCCAGAAGTAAGGTCTTAATGCTGTCACTCAATCTCATGCTTGAGTGTGCCAAGCATGAGATTGCACATTTAAGAGTGTGGCACATTTAAGACTGTGGCTCTTAAATATGTCAATTGTCAGGAGTGGCCATGCTAACTAGCCCGAAAAAATCACAACAGGATCTGCTGATGGAAAAAAGCTGTAGTGGTAACAGAGAGCAAGGGAAGAGAATATGGGTATGAGTAACGCCACACAATATTGTGATTGACAGCGCCAAGACCCGTCTCTGGGCTCCGACTGGTTGTTTCTAATTAGCACTGGAAACGCTGGCAGAAGGACCTCATTTTTTTCACAGATCATTTGTCTCATACTGTCAGGACATAGTGACAGTTTCAACAATTATGCAAAAAAAATATTTTTTGGTTTTAAGTTAAAGTTACATACTGAAGCTTTAAAAGCCCAGACCAAGTCTGCTTCATTCTGCCTAACCCAGTTTTTATTATTCTGTATTTAATTATAATCTCATTATCATCTTTGTGTGTTCATTGTGTGTTTATCTTGATAGCACTTTGGCTGAAAGGTGTTATATAAAGATGCCTTGCCTTAGGAAAAAGCTGTAAAAGATTCACGCGTATCCTTTAATCTTTTATATAAGATTTCTTCTGTTAAAATCTACAAGCACCTTACAGTTAACTGCAACATACAAAAGGAGATACAAAAGCGTCCAAAATGTCTGATTTTTTACATATAAATGAAAATAAACAACGTGAGAAAAGAGGGTCATTAATGTGCAGGAGATTCTCGGAAGCAGCTGTAGCTTTTCAGACCCAGTGCACAATGATGTAACATTCTGCCTTACAAGCATGATACAAGGCTTGTAATACGGCATGTTTTACATGCAATGAAAGGATGCAGTTCTTTCATAGCATTACTTCAGTAATGTATACGCATACATATTTCTGTTCAAATTATTTTAACAGCAACGCAAATATGACGACATGCCAATGTTCCATTTGCAAATACGAATCCTGAATACTCAACTCAGGACTCTTGAGTCCTGAGTTGAGTATTCAGGATAATTTCAAAATGAAGTGATAATTTCATGTTGAAATCATCATTTCAAAATGATAATTTAAATTTGTCAAACACACTTTAGCTCAGAGTGTCCGAAAATTATAAACTTTTTTTTTTTTATTCTTACCGATTTCATCACCAAGCGATTTTCCAGTAAATGTCAGGAGGCAGAAGGACATACTTAGAAGAAGCTCCATGGCTGCTGTAATCTGTCTCTTAATCATAACACGGAGCGCTCTCTGAATGACCGTGTAGCCACTCCTCTCAGGCTCCTCAGGCTGAGTCATCTTCAACTCGAAGCTTCCGACAAGCAATAAAAACGATACTTCCGGTGCAGAGCACGCAGCTGTAACAGGACTTTTCACTCACTAAACTCAGTGGTGCCACACACATCTTGAGCACCTACTGCTTTTGATGTTCAATGACAATTCATGCCCACTCAATCTAAGCACAGTTGTACAGCCCACATTTTCCATTTTACAAAATGTTAACCATAAATAATTTTCCTTCAAATTCACAGTTATGCCTTAGTTTGCGTTAGTCGCATAAAATCACAGGTCTTATGTGGTTTTATGTGATGAAAAGGTTAAACAGTATAAACATTTACAAGGCACTGTAATTACAACAAAACTATAAAAGTTTGGTTCCAGCTCTGAAGATATTGTATCTAAAATATTTTGAGTGTGGTTCTAAAAGCAGCCAATAAGTCCATTGTGCTTATATGAGGAGCTGATAAAAACATGCGTCAAGTGAAAAGGAGGACTTGAGACTTCATGATTTCACTCACTTTTTTATTTTCACCAATGACTGAGAATCAATGAACAGGTGAAAAACCTACAAAACACATACAAAATATTTTTACATACATTTTAGACATTTGGTTCAAAGTTAATTATCTTAATGACTAATTCCATTTTTTAACCTTAGACATACATTTCTTTCACAATTTTAACCATAAATTCAAATATTAAATTATTAAACTCCATGTTTGGTTGAGTCAAATCCAAACATTTTAGAATTACAATTTTTTTTTCTTGGGACATAAGTTTTTACATTAAATATCTTAACATACATTTAATGGAACCAAACTGTAAAACTAGCAGTGCAAACTTTTTCTCAAAAGCAGAACCATAGTCAAATTACATTTCAATTGAGTCCAGTTAATGGCTTACCCATAGTCCTTGTTTAATCTAAGTCCTTTTCTATGAAATGCTGCTTTGGTGGCTGTGCTTGCCTTCCTCAGCTCTGTTGCAAAACCAGCAAAGTGGTTGGTGGATTCCTTATATTACCTGAGTTGAGGGTGCTGCTGATTGGGCGAGATTTCTTTCACCTGCTGAGAAGTGCTGCAGAGTGCCACACTAATGTGTGTGTGTGTGTGTGTGTGTGTGTGTGTGTGTGTGTGTGTGTGTGCGCGCGCACACACAAATGTGTCTATTCATGCACCCAGATCTGAACTAATGAGCAGATCTATGCAACAACATGACAAGATGATTTGTTAAGAAAAATATAACACAGTCACTGCACAGTGTTACACCTGCATATTTTTTAAAATCTGAATGTACAAAAAGCTTGTAGCTATTTGTTTGATTTGCAGTATTTGAATTTGTCAAAATTTACACATTTCAGGTATTAAAGTACCTTACTACTACCAAAGAGAAAATAAGCATTGTCAGAACTCATATCATATTCAGTTTGAAAATTTCTCTAATCTTTCATGGCAGCTTTTTAGTTGTCTAAAACACCTTGTTACGGAGTGAAAGCTTCTTCAAACAAGACTGAGGCTCGTATGTCTTTTACTGAACCTTTCTGTTCAGCTTTTATTGAAGAGGAAAAACGGCAACAGCTGTTCGTAACCTAGCAACCAAAATCAAAAAAGCAAGATAGTGACAAAACAGAACCAGATCCTGTTAAGCACTCTTCAAAATAAAAGACTTCATCTATTCAAATAAATCAAGTCTCGCACTTATTTCACTTCACCTTTGTAATTATATACAATCATGTTCAATTCAATTAATAATAATCATCATGTAAATTATGCTTAACATATAAATGTAAATCAGTCACTTATGCAAAATATACTGAACAACATATAACTGTAAAAAAGTCACAATATCCTCCCGCCCGATGAACAACTGTTCATCTGTTTTACCTTTCATTTAAAATACCTCTAAAGGATACAATAACTGAATAGGCCTGCTTAACAAGCCATTAGTCAAAGTACAAACGTATGAGACCATCCCTGCCTGGAAAGACCTCTACGATTCTATCCATTTTCCATGTGTGTCTGGGTGTATTGCCCTCCCCCAAGATAACTTTCCTACCTATTTCCTACTTTAAGTAGTGTTGGAGTAGGACTGTTCACCCTGTGGGCTGATTTCAAGTCCATCAAATAATCTCTGCGCCAGCGTTTGCAAAAGCCTATCAAAAGTTTCTGTTGGTATTTCCACCTTCTACCTAGCTGTTTTCGGTTTGCAGTGAGAACCTGATTTAGGTGAGGTGAAGGAATAATCTTTGGTGGCAAGGAAGTTAAGCGTTTACCAACTAGGAAATGAGATGGGGTAAGTGGCTGGGGCTCTAATGCATCACTAGTTACATAGGACAGAGGCCTAGAGTTCAACACTGCCTCAACTTCAGTAAGAACAGTTGTGAGCTCCTCAAAACTCAAAGATGCTATACCCAGTACCTTTCTTAAGCATGTTTCTACAGATCTCACAAGCCTTTCCTAGAATCTCCCCACCAAGCTGCTCGCTCAGAAATAAACTTCCATGTGATTCCCTTGTCAGTGAAAAACTCTGAGTGTTGATCCTTGGATATTTTGCCACAACTCTTTTCAATCTTTGTCCGCCCTTTTGAATGTTCCAGCATTGTCAGAGTAAATGACCCTACATAGACCTCGTCTTGCAATGAATCTCTTTAAAGGCCAATAAGAAATTCTCTGTAGTCTGATCTGAGACTAACTATAAGTACTCTTGTCTCTGCAAATGTAAACAGTGCTATGTATGTTTTTACAGACCCGTCCTTAATTTTAATTTTAGGGTCCAGAAAAATCTACACCAGTAACTTCAAAAGGAGGTGATTCTGTTACTCTGTCTCGAGGTAAGGGAACAGTAATCTGTTTTGCTGCCTTAACCTTTAGTTTTTTGCAAACGTAACAGTTTGAAACAATGTGTCTTACAAGCTGTCTGCCTCTCAAAATCCAATATTGTTCTCTAACTTGAGTCAATGTGTCTCTTACACCAGAATGCATCACTCTTTTGTGACATGACTGAACTAATAGTTCAGAATTCTTGTGATTTGTTAGTAGTATCCAAGGGTGTTGTTCTCTGAAACTAAGATCTGAATTCTGCAGTCTTCCCCCAACACTTAGTAGACCATTTTCATCTAACAATGGTTTCAAATCTTTGATTTTAGAATCTACCTTCACATTTTGCTTTGACCTTAGCTGCGATATTTCAGAACTGAAACAACTCTCTTGTGTAGACTTAATCCAGTACATTTCAGCTGCACTAAGTTCTTCTGTACTTAACTCTCCCTGAACCTTCAGACAAGATCTTGTGTTACTAACAAACCGCTTTACCCATGCAGTGATTCTTAACATAGTCTTAAGCTTGCTGTACCTTTCTAAGTTTAACAGAGGTTCAGTTTGCTCAGTGCCAGTAAGCTGCACAACAGTCTCATACCCAGACCCCAGCTCTGCATTCACTTCATCCACTACATAGTCACTGCAGTTGTTCAGTTCCTTCTCATCTGTGGACAGTGATGTGGGTCCCTTCCACCACAGCTGGCTCTCAATAAGAAACTGAGCATGGTGATCCTGCGTAAGCAGGTCGGCAGGGTTCATTTTGCCAGCACAGTGGGACCAGAGTTCTGAATTTGTGAGCCCTTGTATTTCTGCCACTCTGTTGCTCACAAATGGTTTCCATCAACGTGCTGAGCTGTGGATCCAGTGAAGTGTGATCATAGACTCCGTCCACATGTTGAGCTGGTTTTTCTCCATGTTCAATGGCTTAAGGAGGCTGTATCCTAATCTTGCTCCAATAAATGCACCCATGAGCTCCAAGCGAGGTAATGTCATTTTCTTTAATGGTGCTACCCGTGACATGGAGGCCACAAAACTGGTAATAGTCTCTCCTTGGTTGTTTTGTCCTTGAAGATATGCCACAGCACCGTAAGCCTTTTCACTTGCATCACAGTAGACATGCAACTTTACAGTGTGTGACTCTTTGTTAATCTCAGTGTGGTACCACCTGGGAATTGACACCAGGTATAACAGTGGTAAATCCACACACAACTGCTCCCACTTCTCTGTCAAGTCAGTGGGTAATGGTTAATCCCAGCTGAGCCCCTTTTCCCACATCTCTTGGAAAAGGCACTTTACTCGGACTGTAAAAGGAGTAAGAAACCCAATAGGGTCGAATATACGGGCTGATGTTCGTAGTACACTTCTCTTTGTATTTTCTCTGTCTTTCAAAATGTCCATTAACCCCTTTTGATCAAACACAAAATCATCGTGTTTCGGTCTCCGGTCTTAAAAGGTTAATAGAGGAGCGCTGGTGTGACCTGGTGTGATGACTTTCTGAAGGTGGAGTTTCAGACCATGAGTTTTAAAGAGAGAGTGGCCCAATTTCAAGGCATTAAATCAAGAAGTAACATTTATTTTAAGTCACATTTGATATTTATATAGCATTTCGATAATAACTGACAGTAACATAGTGATGCCATAAAATGGCACTATGTGTATGGGAAACACATGATACTGCCTCTTTAACTTTATTCCTGTATGTCTCTTTGCTGTCTCTAGTCTTGATTTTAGTTTACTACTGTATACTCCTTAATAATTCCTTTATTCCGCCTTGATTACAGGATTATTTTCCTGTTTCGCGGTTTCTTCAGGACACTGGGGGTCCAGGGTTGTAAGCTTCTTCTGGTTGCGACAATGTTGTCCACACATAAGCTATAATAGTCAGTCACTAATTATCTCTTTTTTAGACTTCTTGACATGAGTGACTACAAATTCATTGTTACTTGGAACTTCTCACATTATCAGTACTAATTACAAACAATAGGATCTGCACTAAAAATTGATAAACATGTCAGATTACATTGCAAAACTTCTGTAGAAGAACAGAAGTACTAAATTTTTTTAATCCTATGCTTTTCATTGCATCTACTGTACCTCTATGAGCTGCCCTAGTGTTGATACTAGTCTTTAAAATGGAAATAGTCTTTTTTTAAAAAAGGAGATTAAAACTGTTTTCATACAACTATTTAGATTTGGTGTAAGTCAAAGTCTGCTGACATTCACACACATGAGCAGCTGAGACTGGCTTGATATACATCAGATGAGTTTAAGAAATCTTTGGGGCCTGCCCATTGCAATGCATAGTAGTGACTGACTTGCAAAGCAAGTCACTCACTGCCTCCATGCATTGCATGGCAGGCACCTATTGTTCTACACCCAATAGAATGTCTCTATATTATTCTTTATTTTTTTCCTCAAGGCAAATCTAAAACACTGGTTCTAAAGTGATGGGCACACTTCGGCAGGCCACATAAAATTTCTGGAGGAATTTTCTAGTTCTTTATTTTTCTTCCGTCACCGTTAATGCGGCCCGAACCGCTGCTTGTACCCCTACAAAGTGGTATCAAATCGTGCAGCTCGATGCCGAGAAGGGAGCTATTACTTTTAGTGGGATTCTGAGTTAAAATGACGACATAAATTGAGAAAAACGAGAAAAATTGAGCCTGAGTGTCATTACTTCCAGTTATGTATGTCAGACCTGCATGGATCTATTTCTCAGTGCAAATTTAAAACGCTGGGTCTAAAGTGATGGGCACACTTTGGCAGGCCCCTTAAAATTTCTGCAGGAATTTTTCTAGTTTTAGATTGTTGATGTTGTTAGAGAAATTTCGGTATTATCATTTTGTTATTACTTTAGTTCACATTCAGTCTATAGATCGTTCTGTTTAAAGTGTTCTCTTCCTTATGTGTGTATGAACTGACCTGGAGGTCACGACTGTCTGTTTCATCTTCATGTGAGACAGTTAACTATGTGTTTCCCAGACCTTAAATTCTTATCAACTAGAATACCTCCTAACTGCCTGTGAGAAGTCGTATTTTGTCTTGTTAACAGTTTGACCGAGATTTGAACCGGGCTCAGACCATAGATCAGATATCACACCTGGAACTGAGTTGCCATTTGTTTAGGTTAGAAGTTTTACGACCTCTGTTGTTTTTCCTGACTGCCCCCTTGGCAATAAAACAGGGGCTCATGCGGAAGGAGAGCAGAATGCTCTGTGAACAGCTTGGAGAAGCGGTTGACGGAGTTTTCTTCTTTTGCAAAAGCTTGGCCATAAAATTCATATACGTTGTCTGTGGTTCTTTTATATAGGTTTGAGAAAAAGTACCTATCATTTGGTGCAGAAAACCCGGGATCTCTCCCCGCCCGCTGTCAGGCAGAGGAAGACTCGCTGAATCCGTGCACGGCCAGAGTCAACTGGACCTGGAAAGAAAGACCCAGGAAGCAAAATTCTTTGTTGGGCCAGCGACACATGTCCGACTTTGTCTGCCAACGGCGGAGTGACGAGATCCGACTGGACAACCCGAAAGCTACAGAAATGTAGGTGAATTTTAAAACAAAAGAAGTTATAAAGGTTTGAGTCCTTGTCAAATATCAGTTTGACTAAAGAAAGGTTTGAGTTCTTGTCAGATACCAGCTTGACTAAAGAAAGGTTTGAGTCCTTGTCAAATACCAGCTTGACTAAAGAGAGGTTTGAGTCCTTGTCAAATATCAGTTTGACTAAAGAAGTTATAAAGGGTTAGAGTCCCAGTTGACAGAGTTTCAACTAAAGGCCAAAGGCAAGGCTCTTAGAGCCTCCTTACTTAGAGGACACCTCTAAAGGGCAAGTCCTCACGTATATAGGAAGCTTGTTAATACTGTTCTGTTATTACTGTGCTGATATTGGTGTTTTGTCTGCTGCTTGTTGATGTGTGTGTGTGCATGAAGGAGTGAATGGTGCTTCTCTTTCTGGGAGTAAAACTCTCTGCCTTCGGAATTAGAATCCAAAGTGAAAAACCGCTTGGAGCTCGGCTCCGAGTAGAAGCCTGTTTTTCAGGAGGCACTGAGCGCTGACTTACGGCACTTTCTCTGAGAGAGCACAAAATATCAAAATTTTCAAGCTAAAATTGCAAGTGATTTAAATAATGGGAAACACAAATTCTTGTAATTCCTCACTCGCTGAGGGCTTTGACGGAGATGAAAAATACATGCTGTCTAGATTTCCTGGTAGCATTGTACACATGAAAAAATGGAAAAAGAAATATAAAATAGATGGGAAGCTAAAAATTGATCAGTGGCAAACAATTGTGGGAATATTGGAGAGTAGTGTAGCAAGAAAAAAGGGGATAAAAAAGGTTAAGAAGGAGGATGAACTAAGGTGTGCTAAATTATGGTTAAAAGCAGCCATAGACCGGAAAGAACAAATTAAAAAGGTTAAAGACAAAAAATTCTTAGAAGCAAAAAACCTATTTGTTAGACCAAAAGATAATAAAGTCATTCTAAGCACACGGAATGCTGTAACGGTGCAGGGAGTGCAAGCTCCTGCAGCTGGCCCTCCCCCCGTCCCTGCAGCAGCTCCGTCTGCCCCAGTCTCAGCCGCTGCAGTCCCAGCAGCACGACTGTACCCCTCATTAGAGGAAGGTGCACAAAACGTATATGTTTTTACACCCTGGACCTTAGAAAAAGCCATTAAGGCTGTGAAAGGATTAGATGTTTTTCACCTTGATGAATTTGGAGGTTTGGAAACCTCTGCCTTTTCCAACGGCTGGACGAAAGGACGCGGAAGAAGCAGAGGCAGAGGAGGTCACAATAGGCGACGACCCCAAAATAACACCCCACAAAATCCACAGCATTTAAATGGCTGTTGGACTTGTGGCAATACTGGCCACTGGGCAAGACATTGCCCAGAAAACAAAATAAATCACCGGAGAGGTGGCAGATGGGAGAAAAAACAAAAGCATAACTCTTCAGCATGACTAGACTCTGCCACACCCAAACAAAACATACCACCAGATCAAATTGATGAAATGGTGGACACATGTGCAGCTTGTTACACGTTGAGTAGAAAATAAATAAATAAAAGAAATTGAATTCCTGTATGAAACTAATGCATGCAAAATAATATTTAATATTACTAAAAATTTAGGTTTAAGCCTCACAAGTCAGAAATAATTACCTTTAGGAAATACTGATGTTTGTTTTGTTTTGTTTTGTTTTTTTCTAGCGTTCCTACACTTTCAAAGAAAAACCAGTTGAGAGACGTCTCACTGAAATAAAAACATGGGAACAACTTCTTTGTATGCTAAAAGTGGAAATATGACTTTCCTGAAGGAGGAGAAGCTGAAAAATAAAATTAAATAATTCTCCTCAGAGAACAATGTTTAATATATTGTGTCGTAATCAGATTATAACACCAACTTGGTGAAATGATCCTTTGGCTGTATAACTGGAGGGGTCAGAGGTCAGAGTAAGGTACCAACCTGGACATTATCCAGCCTCATGTCTCTCTTAGGCTTTGAGAGGAGGGCTGCCCGCTGACCTCACAGTCTGCAGCACTAAGATCGACAAATTTAGAGAAATCCATTGTTCTCTGGTGAAACGTGACTCAGATGAAGTTAACATAAACTTACACTTTAAAATTTAATATTGTGCAGGATAAAAGAGACTACAGCTTTTAACATGTTTCATGTTTATATGTGTTTGTAAAAAGAAAAAAAAAGACACAGAAAGCCGAACAAACCCTATTTGACTCTTATTTGCTTCTTTCCTTTTCCTCTGTCTGAGCCTCGCTGTGGTGCGTCTGACCTCCGACCTCAACTCAGACCTGTCCTGCCGATCAGATGACGTCCCTCCTTCATCACCAGCCAATGACAGTTGATAAAGAAGCGAAAAAGGACACGATGATTTTTACCACCTGGGTACTAAAGGCACTAAAATGTTCGCTGATCCTGATTCCTGAACGTCTGGGAAATGCCATGCAGCAAACTACTGTATGGAGTCCTGCTGGACGTTTGGACTGGAACAATATCTCTGTGTTTGACTGCAACTGAACTTTTACAACCCTCGCTGGTTTACTCTTGGACATTAGCGTGGAGAAGACAAATACTGTGCTTTAGTGATTCAGAGACGAAGACAGCAAACTGAACTGTTTTTCGCTTGTTTCATTGGTGGACAACCTGGACATTCAGTAAGGGACGGTCTGGACAACTTATAAATAATCCAACACCAGAGCCAGTTGGACTGACAGGGAGCTGGAGGAGAGGCGGGGGAGAGAGGACCCGCTGCAGCGACGCCAACAGACAGCGAAGCGAGACAGAAAGGAGAAATGCGAGATACGTTATACACACTGTGATAAAGAATGTGCTCACTAATCCCGTTTGCATATAGGAATTATTTACCCAGAAAATAACATTTTGAAGGTTTTTAGGTACAATGTTAGATAAAATTGTTCATTTTGTACCTGTTAACTCAGTCCTTAACAGAAGGACCAGTGATCCTCTTAGGGCCCACGAGCCATAGGTTGGGAAACTGTGAAGGGAAAAACTGTAGAGACTAAAAGATAAGAAAAAAAATTGAGTAACGGATGAAACTATTGACCATTTCATATTAGATATAAATAACTTACGTTGTTAACTTGACTGAAATGCAAGGTTAAGTGAAAGTCTGAGACTTTGAGCAACTTGGTAGATGTAAATGGCTACTAAACTTGATGATTGTGAATAAAAGCAACATTTTCTAGATTTCGGTCTAAAACATTTTAATCTAGATTTGATAGTCAATAAATTCAAATCTTCTAATTCAAGATTTTTCTGATTTGGTTTAAATTAAAGATGGACATTTTTATTTTAGAGAAATTAAATAGAAATGTTGAAAGTTGCTGAGTTTAACAAAGGAAAACCATAAGATAAACCTGCAATTAAAAGACCTGTCTGCTAAAATATGAACCTGTGAGTTCACCTGAATTAAATATTAATCCTCCCAAAGACTTTATTTGAAGCTTCAGTGATTGTGACACATGGGCAATGCCATGTGTAAAAAGGGGGGAAAAGGGAAAATGGTGAGGTAATACTATATAACTACTAAATTCTTACATAAATTTTTTTTGAGTTAAATACTGCTAGATGATGATTGATGCTTTTTCTAAATGGGTTGAAATAGTTCCAGCAAAGCATGTGGATGCTTTGATGGTAGCTAAGGCTATCTGCAAAACTATTATCCCAACATATGGTATTCCACAGACTGTTTATAGTGACAAGTGATACAAAACATGGCTACACACTTGGGAATGACATTAAAGAATCACTGTGCCTATCATCCACAGAGTGCAGGGCTGGTGGAAAGAACAAATGGTACTGTGAAAAGCAGATTTAGAAAATGCATGGGAGACACTGGCCGGCCCTGGCCAGAATTTTTAGACTTAGTGAAGCTCTATATGAGAATCACCCCAACAGCTGATGGTCTAACACCTTTTGAAATAATTCATGGGAGAGCTTACAGATTGCCTCTGTTTGCTCCAGACTTACAAAAAGCTGATGAAGAACAGACATTAGCAGATTATATGATCAGGACTCTTAAACTAAAGGAAGTGTCCAGTGCAAATTTACTGCCTTCTGATTCTCTTCCTGCACAGGAGGCCACTCCAATAGAGCTTGGTGACTGGGTCTACATAAAGGTCATCAAACGAAAGAACTGGGCGAGTCCACGGTTGGAAGGACCGTTCCAAGTGCTGATGACCACACCAACAGCTGTAAAGATTGCTGAAAGACCCAGTTGGATACATCTCAGTCACTGCAAGCTGCAGAGAGTGTTGAACCCCTAATCCGGAGTAGAGAGGAAGGAGAGCTTTTAAGAGCTTCCGGGGTACAAAGGGGAGCTACATTATAGTTGTGGTTCATCTCAAACCCGGTGAAGAAACGCTAAGATTCTCACTCCTTTAGTTTGGGGGTTCTGACATCTCTGCATGCCGAGCAACAATGGGGACTCCATATGCCAGATGGATCTTCTACTGCGCTGTGACTGCTGTATGTTTGACGTTTGGAGAAGGAAGCGAGCCTGAGTTCCACCCACATGACTACAGTACCAACCTGTGGTGGAAACTGATGAACAGAACCGCTTATGAGGGACATGCTGTGAACTGCTACGTGTGTGCGCAGCTGCCGGTTTCCACACACAACTCAGGTCTGCACCCAGGGAGCATCACTGATGACAAACAGATGTGTCTCTATGGCCTGAGCACATAACGACTCAGCGTCCCCATGAAAAGAAGAAAATGCAAATGGTGCAAAAAGGATTATTCTGTTCTACTTCGGACAGGAGATAACGCAAAAGGACTTTTTGAATCTATGAACTGTTCATGTAAGGCTGACGTACTTCCGTTTCCACCGTTTCCACAAGCCACATGGAAAATATCAGAGACCATTTTTTTAGCAGGAGCTAAACCCGGGTCTCTGAGGAGCTGTGTTTACAACAAAGGACCTTGGAACATGTGTAACAAAGTTTACACCTACTGCGACACGATACCGGATTACATTAACTGCATCGCCTGCAGGGGTCAAAGGACGACTCCATACTGCAAAGTCTGGAAAGACAACCCAGACTGTGACAACCTGCTTCAGGAGAGGAGTTTCAACATCATGCATAAGACAAAGAGGTGACAGGAGACAACACTGTGCAGCGCCATAGTGCCAGGAGATTATGGCTCATGGATGTTGGCAGATTGGTACTTCATATGCGGGAATGAAGCGTACATGTTCTTGCCAAAAAATTGGGGAGGACTGTGTGCTGTAGTTCCTTTGATCAACCCGATTGCGTTCATCAGGAAAGCACAGAATGATCTACACACCCGCTCCAAACGAACAGTTATGTCAGAGGTCAAAAGATGGGGAGGCCTCACAACACATACTGGAGTTCCATGGGAATTCAGGATTTGGAACGGCGGAGAAAAAATTAATGCAAAGCCTTTTTCCGTGGGTTGGTCTAGTAGAGGTTCGGGACCACGTTGAGATAAACAGGTATGGATTACTGCGACTAATCAACATCACATACCAGCTGGCCAATGGCACCATGAAAGAACTGGCTGAACTGAGGAACATGGTTATGCAAAATCGTATTGTCCTGGATTTCCTCACTGCCCCTCAGGGAGGGGTATGCAAAATCATTGGCCCAACATGCTGTACTTTTGTGCCTGATGAAACAGGAACTGGAGGAACTATTTCTAACGCTCTATATGAGCTAGAAGATTTAAAACAATATGTGGAGAGTGGAACACGCGGCTCACCACCTTTTGATTTGTTTTCATGGCTTACATCTAGACCATGGTGGGCTTTGCTGTTAAAGCTCGTGACACCTGTTCTGATTGTTTTAGTTCTGTTCTGTCTTTTTACGGGTTGCATTATTCCTTGTCTACGTAATATGATGTTTAAAACAATTAACACAACTGTTATCAACTATCAGCTGGCAAAGGCATCTTATGAGACAACTGAAGATGACTTGTTTCGAGTTTCTGACGATTTTCTGAACAATCATGAATTTCTGTAATCAATAAACAGATTAATTCATTTACTGAATGATTCCTACACCGAAAATGTGAAACATTTGATTTTTTGCTGTTTCTTTTATTGTTCATTTATTGCATTATATTCCATTTATTCATTGTGTATTTTCTGTGTTTAGATTAGAAAAAATTATTGCATTTATTGGTTCTTTTCTTTTCTATGCTTGGCTTTTGCATAAAGTTTACACACATAGTAAAATGATAAAAAGGGGGAATGTTAGAGAAATTTCGGTATCATTTTGTTATTACTTTAGTTCACATTCAGTCTATAGATCGTTCTGTTTAAAGTGTTCTCTTCCTTATGTGTGTATGAACTGACCTGGAGGTCACGACTGTCTGTTTCATCTTCATGTGAGACAGTTAACTATGTGTTTCCCAGACCTTAAATTCTTATCAACTAGAATACCTCCTAACTGCCTGTGAGAAGTCGTATTTTGTCTTGTTAACAGTTTGACCGAGATTTGAACCGGGCTCAGACCATAGATCAGATATCACACCTGGAACTGAGTTGCCATTTGTTTAGGTTAGAAGTTTTACGACCTCTGTTGTTTTTCCTGACTGCCCCCTTGGCAATAAAACAGGGGCTCATGCGGAAGGAGAGCAGAATGCTCTGTGAACAGCTTGGAGAAGCGGTTGACGGAGTTTTCTTCTTTTGCAAAAGCTTGGCCATAAAATTCATATACGTTGTCTGTGGTTCTTTTATATAGGTTTGAGAAAAGGTACCTATCAGATGTGATCAGAAACAGGACTGAAATGAACATAGGTTCAAAACATACTTCAAGGAACAACAAGTTGAACAGAAAGTGCCTTAGGTTTTTTAGGACTAAAAGGCAAATTACACAGTTAAAGAAACTGGTGCATATCAATAAATTATAATGTCAACATCAAAATTTAAATCAGCCTGGTTACTAATCTGTGTTTAATTTACAACAAAGATAACCTGAATAAATTCAGAAAGTAGAATAATCTTCAAATCATAACTTGTAATATTAAGGGATAGTGGAAAGTTGAATAATACAAGGCCTATGTGGACATATTTCATGCACGTTAGTGAGACAACAGGAAAGTAAGTAAAAATAGATAGAGCTTAAGTTGTAGGAATAAAGTGACCAGCCATTATCTTTATAAAACAAATTTATTCCTGAGGCTCAGTGGCCTGTTTGCACTCAAGCAATTTAACATCTATGTAAGCAAAATGAAAAAAATCAATATTTGAATTGTTTTATCCTAAAACAATTTTCTCCTGCCTTACTTGACATCCTTATGAACAAGAAGATTATTATGCGTTGTGTTGCTGTCAGATAGTTCTCCAGCCGCAGAGGAAGTGTTTTGGGAAGTGTTGTTTGAACTTTTGCATACCTCAGACATGTGGGGCATTACCATTGCTAATGCCATCTCTTCAGGGAAGTGGGGGGGAAACTGGTTGTCAACATTATAGACATTCTTGAGGAGTAAAAAGTCTGTCAACAAGTGCAGTTGTAGGAACGAGAGGCAAGAAGTATATTGAGTAGGTGTGCTGTGGTGGTGCAGGGGTTAAGCACAACCCATGTATGGAGGCCTTGGTCCTCAACTCGGCTGTCGCAGGTTTGATTCCCGGCCTGGCGACCTTTGCTCCATGTCTTTCCCCATCTCTCATTACCAACTTTCCTGAGTAAAGTTTTGTTAGCGCCATGATGTTACAGATGCAACTCCTTCTGCTTGTTAACTGTGTATTACATATAGAGAATATCTGGGATTCAGTTTTTAGCTGTTGCACCCTGTAGTTAGTTCAGTCCTTTCTATCTTGCAATGGGTGTGCTCAGCAATTAATTGTAGTTAAATTATTGCTGAGACCTCCTCATGTGTCTTGGGTTTTTGACATAATAAATCAGGCTTGAGTGAATTGAATTAACAAGAGAAATTAAAAACACAGTCCTCATATTGCTTCCTGCTTTGTCCACATTCTTAGACATTTCTGCAAATTTACAGCAGAATTCTAGCAGTAACATACTGTTATTATAAAATATGGTACAATATTGTTAAATTTGATGTTTTCTTCTGTTGTCACAATCATGATGACTTGCAGTAAACTACCTCAAAATAATTGTACATTGCAGTATTTTTACTAATCAAAATTCCTTTTAAGACATCTCAAAATGAACTCGAGATATCTTGAATTGCACAGCTTTCTATTTAAGATCTTAAATTGACATTCTGACTAGTCAGAATGACATTACTGATATCTTGAATTAGTATTCTGTCTAGTCAACACATCCCTGACTTACGTAGCAATTTTAAAGTGTAATAAAACAATAAAAAATAGAAAAAACAAAAAAAAAGATGTTTGAAAATGTGACACTTTCATGTTGAAAATGCTTTGACAATAGCAATTTTATCTTTTCAAAGCAGTTTTTGTCATGATCTGTGTTTCTGTGTTTATTTTTGAATTCTTCTGTGTTCAGTCCCGTTTTCCCTGTGTAGTCCTGTTCCCTGTGAGTCTCTGTCCTCCCTGTTGATTGCTCCCCAGGTGTGTCGTATCCCCCTGATTACCCTGTGTGTATTTAGCCCCACCTGTTGTCTGTGTTCCTTGTCAGATCCTCGTCATTTGTAACTGTTTCCCTGTGCCGTCAGTCTACGTCTGTTTATGGGTCGTACGCAGTTGAACTGTGAAGTCCTGCATCGACCTAGGCTCGTTTACATGTCTGTTATCCAGTTGCTACCAGTATTAGCTGTGTGCTAACTTTCTGCCGTGCTGCCTGTTCAAGACTGTGAGCTACATTATTAAATTCATCATTCTCATTTTACCTGGGTCTACCTGCGTTTCCTCACCACCTCAACCACATCGATTATGACAGTTTTTAAGTGCATTCGGTTTGTCGGAAATGAATAAACAGGAAATTCTTTGTAGATATCAGAAGCAGTTTTATAATTTATGAAGTTTTGCTATCTCTACATTTCCAACATTGTCGAGCTCTTTCTAATATGTGGCCTTTACTGACAATTTTGTGCAGGAAACATAAAATTCTGCAGGCAACTGTTTGGACACCACAAAGGGGCTTCCACGTCATTCTTAATTCAGATGTCCAAACAGGAGGTCACAGAGACTCTGCACTTATGCCCTCTGCGGGTGTGCACCAAAATGCCTTAACAAGATGCAGGTCAGTTCATACAAGATCCAGACAACTCCTCAAATCAAGACACAGCAACATCAGCGAACTTGGACTCATAATCACCAGAATCTAATGAACCATACAGAGACATGGGTATGGAGTCACTTCCCGCCATGACGAAGCAAGAGATTCGCTCAGGACAAAAGGAGGATCCTGTTATTGGTCATGTCTGGCACTACAAAACTCGGAATGTGAAACCCAGTCGCAGAGAGAGGATCAGTGGTAGCCGACAGTTCTGTCATCTCCTGAAAGAGTGGAAGAGGCTAGTGATCAGAGATGGTATCATGTACCGTCGCAGCCATGATCATCAAAGAGGAGTGTGGAACAACCAGTGCTACCAGAGAAGTTGCATGAAGGAGCAATGAAAGCTCTTCACAATGACTCAGGACACTTGGGTTTTGAGAGAACAGTTCAGCTGTTAAAAGAGAGATTTCATTGGCCTCAAATATTCCAAGAGATCAAGAACTGGTGTGAGCAGTGTGAGAGATGCTGCCTCAGGAAAACGCCATCTTTGGGAGTCAAGGCCCCATTGGTCAGTGTTCACAGTAATGCCCCCATGGAACTAGTGTGCATAGACTTTTTGACTTTGAAGAAGTCAAAGGGTGGAATGGAGAATGTCCTTGTGGTCACGGATAATTTGTCACGCTACACACAGGCATATCCCATTAAAGATCAAAAGGCCAACACTGTGGCCAGAGTGCTGTGGAGAAACTTCTTCTGCCGGTGCCGGTTTGGGCTTCCTGCAAAGTTGCACACTGACCAGGGGTGCAACTTTGAAAGTGCTGTAGTGAAGGAGCTGTGCAAATGTATGGGCATCACTAAAACCCATACAAACCCTGCCACCCACAGGGAAATGGCATCACTGAGCGGTTCAACCGCGTGGTCATGAATATGCTAGGGACATAACAGCCACATCTGAAACCTCGGTGGCACGAGCACTTAGATGCAGTGACACATGCATATAACTGTTCACGGCATGACTCTACTGGGTATACGCCATACTTTCTGATGTTCGGCAGACATTCAAGACTTCCTGTTGACATCTGATATAGAAATATTATATGTGTTCTTTGATAATGTCTTATACTCTATGTAATGCATAACAGGCTTTCATAATCTGTGTTTCATAACCTGATCACGCTCCGAGCTCATGCTAAACAATGGTATCACGCTCTGAGTTTGTGACAGGCATTGTTTAGACAGGCACCTCCAATCCTCTCTAAAATTGCACAAAACAACATCATCTTTGGGCTCCATACTGCTAATGAACTAGGAGATTACAGTGCATATGTGCAGAGACTTCATGACAGTCTGTCACAGACATACGCCCACGCAAACCAGACCTCTCACCAAGCCAACAGTAAACAGAAAAAGTACTATGACCAGAAGGCAAAAGGTCAGATTTTCAACCAAGGGGACAGAGTCCTAGTCAAAGTCTGCCATGTAGAGGGACGGCAAAAACTAGGGGAGAAGTGGGAGTCAGAACCTTACATTGTGGTGAAAAAGCAACCCAACATACCTGTGTACATGGTGCAACCAGAAAACAGTGACACTGAGAGGGTGGTCTACCAGAACCTTCTGACACAACGTATATTCCTCCCAGTAGAGCAGGCAGAGGCAGGCACAGCAGAAGAGATAATGGAGAACACAGAGGATATGACAGGACAAGCTTCTGGAGTGACTGTGCAGGGGATGGAGGACTTGGAGCCTAAAAAGTTGGAGGAAAATGTTGAGGAAGTTGCAGGCGAGAAAACAAACAGGTTGAGCAGCCTGAAATGGAAGGAGTGAATATGAAAAGAAAATATAAAGGATGGATGGAACATGTAACAGATGGGGGCATCACATCAGCCCCTGGACACAGTTCTCAGAGAAGGAACATGCAGAGGAATCGAGACCCCCCAAACAGATTCTCCTGCGAGTCACAAGTAGTAGAAAGTGTTGAGAGGAAAAATTCTTGAACTTTAAAAACCTTTTGACTCGTTATATCCTCTCTATGCCCGGGTTCAGAAAAATGCTGTGCGCAAAGACTGAGATCGCGCAGAGATAACAGCGTCACAATAATCAGCATTTATTCAAGACAGATGCATACTATGACCAGACAAACGCATCACAAAACATCAGAAACCTCAGAGCACAAACAACACAAGAATTTACCTGAGAGAGAAAAAGATAAAAGATGGAAACGACAAACAAAAAGCAAAGACGTCTTTGGAGAAGTTGCAAGAGCAAAATCTGATTTGTTACTTCTGTGTAGATAGTTTTATCTTCTTTTCTTTAATTTATTCAATCAAGGCGTATCTTTGCTCATCCAACCATGGGCTATCTCTGACCCTCTATCTGAAGCCAGAAACCCCTGCCGTGTTTACGGCCTTTCACAGATGAGTGTGAAAACTGGAACTTCCACTGTATTGTTTTCCCACAGACAAAAGTCCGTTCAAACGATCCTAGCAAACCATCTGCTGTAACTACAGGTAAAATAAAGGTCAATAGGCCAGAATACATTACTATTTCAAAACCACAATTAGGCCATTTGAATCAAGACATGTTAAGTTTTAAAACTAGCTTATTTTAAATGTATTTTCTCAACAGTTCCCTCTTTTAATCTCTTAATAGAGATTACACTTTAAATATAAATTTAAAATATACTATGCGATAATATAAGCCTAAATTCAGAAACACCATATTCTAGCTGATAAATTACGCCCCTCTTTTTGCATGCAACCTTCTACATAACATTTGTTGTTAAAATGTTGGCATATTCATTGCACATAAAATCAGACCAAATCAGACAGCAAAATCATATAAAGGATTCAAATCCTAAAATAAAGACAAAATTGTCTAACACATAGTCATATCTTACCAAAAGATGATTTAAAAATGCATATATTTATCAATGCTAAACAGAAACCTTACCACAAATCTTAATGTAATACTTAAAATGATATTTTAGAATAGTCAATCATATTCCTGATGTAAAAGATGATACACAAATATTTGTCCAAAATTATTCATGCAATAAATGAGCAAGTTTGATACAAAATACTGCATATAAAAGACTTACAAACTATTAATAAACCTCCAGTTGAATAGTTTTTGTACAATTTTTTCCTTTTCTTTTTACATATCTTCATTTTGTGTCTCTGTGTTCCTTGATGCTCCTTGAAGTAAGATGAGTTCGTTGGCACGTCGTAGATGAAAGATGAAAACTTAATAGGAAAAACAAAGATGATCCTCTCGTCTCTAGCAGCTCATTTTCCTTATAGTTCTGAACTCAGGGTCGTCAGCAGAGTAACCGATGCTCACCTATTTAGGGATTATTGTGCCCACAATTTGGTGAGTTTAACAAAGAAGCCGTTCCCTCTTTTCCAATGTGATGACATCAAAAGCAGAGTAGAATGAAAGAAATCCTGATGAACATCTAGGTGTGAGGTCGTCCTCTGGTCAGGGCTGATCCTCAGTCACCAGGTTGTGGTCCTTTGTTATCCCATGAGGTCATCAGCTGGTCGGCGTACTGGAACAGAGTCTGTCACCTATCTAGAGCTCCTTAATGTATTTTAAAATAAAATAAGTAATTCCTTCCAATTTGAATTAACACTCTAATTATTCTTTATTGTTTCAAGTCATATATTGTTCTTGTTATCAAATCGTATTTTAATAGTTATTTTATTATCAGGAAGGAAGAGATTTTGTGGTAGCTTTTAATTTTATTTATTTCTCTTTAAAACTTTATTTCTAATTATAATTTATTTTCTTATGTTAAGTCTCCTCCAGTAATTTTCCTTTTGTATTATAACTCAGTAAACTTAGCATTTTAAGAAGCTGCTCCTTTAGGACTGTATTTTATCAATCTTTTGACCCTCTTTTTATATAAGGCCTTCATGAGAAATAATGTTTCCTATCGTGTTGAACCCAAAACTTAACCACATTTTAGAAGCAGTTCCATAATTGTTAATTTTAAATCTCCAATTTAGACCAATTTAATTTCAATCATCATATTTTCTATTTTAAAACCTTAAAAAATGATCAGCCTGTTTTACAAGAGTAAAGTTAACCATGTCACTAAATATCAAAAATGACTTATTTTATTCCAATCCAATTCCAATTAATTTTAAATCCCAAAGTTTCAACCATTTTTTCCTTTTATCCATTTATTCTTTTGAAAACCTATTTATAAAATATTTAATTGGATAATGAATTACCCTTTTTATATTGTTTATCAATTATCAATGCATTTTCAGTTTTGGGGAGAAATACGATACAGCTAAGTTTATTAAATGATGTAAATATTTAGTTTAGACCTTCCTGGATGTCTTAGTTAAACAACTTATTTTAAATCATATGAAAAAAGATTCAACAATCCAATGATCACCTTCCCTGTTTTAAGAAACACTGTTTTATACAAATTATTTGAGAAGTAATATTAAGTTTAGTGTATTCAATTTATAAATTTTAGTATTTCCATATCCAAATAGTTAGCTCGTATTTAATGCTGCTAATACACTGTAAAACATTTAATGTATTTTAATTTAACTTTAACACCCTCTTTTTCCGAAAAGTAAAGAGAGATCCAAACTAAAAATTTGCTTATTAGATCAATTCCATTCCTTACCCCCTGTTTCTATAACAGAACAAATGTTCTGTCATAGAAAACAATAAAAATCCCATACAACTCATTGAGATGAGACCTGCTGACACTGCTAACTTTAGCATCATATAACACAGTCGACTGTAATTCAAACATGGTGTCCCAGATGCTGTTACAATCTGCACACCTCAATCAAAGAATTTAATGTTTGATTAAATTTATGAAATCAACACAGAACTTGGTGTCATTAGCTCAGTATGCTCTATAGACACTCATCAATCCACTTTAACACCTTAATTTTAACTTCCATTTAAATTTAAATTTAGTTTTCACTAAATTGAATGGTAGCCACTGTAATATGAGCCAAATAAAATTTAAATAATCTTACATTGCAGTTGAAGCGGAGCCCACAATTCAATTCAAGTATGGTTAAGAAAAAAATATGTAATTCCAATAGTTAGTCCCTTTCCTATTCTTTTCAGGCAGGAAGGGAAAAACACATTAGCATTTTGTGAGACAAACAGAGTGAATCATGGAGGAAAATAATGCATTTCTGAGAAATGCAGAGTCGTAACCGTTGGTTCACACCAACCCTCAAACTACATTGTAAAACCTCTGACACCAGGAGATGGGTGTCCCCAACACATTAGCATTTCACTGCAGTGGTTCAGGACGTGAAAGCAACAGGGCGCATCTGTGCTACAACTAAATTAAGGAGAGAAAAAATGGCATCACACACTACAAAAATTTTAAAATAACTTATTCACCACTACCAAGTTTTGTTGGCACCCGTTTTGTCTCCAACCTGCAGACTGAAGGGAACCTCAAAAGCAGGCCTTGGCACCCAGGTCACATGATCAGAGGTGAGAATCCAGGATCAAACATGAGAACACACAACAGGACCACTGCTGAGCAACTTGCCATGCCCCAATTCTTTATCTGCTGAATCAGAAGGTGTCCAGAGTAGCAGTCATTCCCGCAGTGCAGAAACAACTGGATACAGTCCCTCTTTGATGAACTTTGGTCAGCCTTTCGTGGTCGACAGAGCAGGACGTAGAAACCAGCAGATCAGTCATCCTCTGAAACACCCGTCTGGGTTTGGACAAAAAGCTTTGATCTTTGTGGTCCCAATTCCCTGCTGATTCCCGGCCGTAGAGGACTCTCACAGATAACGCCTGAGTCCCTTTTGTTTTCAGCCAGGTGTGAAAAACAACACTCAGAGCAGACATCTGTTGCCAGGTCCTGTGAGCAGCACTTTGCCCTCACGTGACAACAGGAGAACAGTTCATCTTCACTGACCTTAGTAATTGTTCAATAGCTTTTGGCTTTCATACAGCAATGCAGCAGAAGATGGGCACAGTTCAGCATCGTCATGTCCTTGTTCAGCAGCAACAACAGCGGCCTGATGTGGTAATCAAGAAGATCCTTTCTAATCACACCGTACCATGATCTCTGAGCTTGAAAGACCCTGCCCCCAAGATCGCCATCAAGTCAGAAGGAAGGAGAACTGCCAGAGAAAAAAATAATACAAAGTAATTAAAAGATCAAAACTTATGTATACCACGTTTTGCTACTTTAACTATTATAAATAAAATTAGATTTTATCTTGTGATGCATCCTCCCATGTGGCTCTAGATTTGTTGTTGTTATAGCGCAAATGGCCAACTGCCCCAAATCCTGAACTGCAAAAAGAATAAACATAGAAATGTGTTAAAACATTCCACCATCAGAAGTGCCAGAATTAAAAAATAAAGACACTTACTGTTCAAAATCAATAAACGTCAATACCTCGATGACATTCACTCTGTTCATGCCAAATATCAACTATAAATTTTAAAATCACAACCTCACAAACTCATTAAAGAACCAGAACCAAATCTAAAATGTCCTAGTACTAACACTTATAAAAGTTGTGATTGAATTTCACTTTGTCAAATAATTATGAATTTCATATTGTTCTACTAAATACCAAACATCCTTATCATTGTCCCACGCTTCAAGACAAAGTCCTATTTTAAAATTTAGAAGTTATTCACATTTTATTTGAATTTCATAGGAGTTTTAACCAAAATTTTCCTCAAAATTAACACTTTACACCCAACTGTATATAATCAAAATCAGCAGCGATGCAGAAATCTATCAACAAGTTTAAATGTAAATAAACATGGCATAGATGTGGTTTTAAAGCTGTTCAATTTTAGATTATCAATTCTAATTTAGTAAGAGCTTCTCTCTCACATACACCATATTTTAGTCAAGCAGGAAGGCAATGTAAAGGCTCTTTACCTAAAGAAATCCATAATTCACTATTGTTGAATGAAAAACTTATTATTGATTAACTAATTTACAATTAACCATATCCAAAAATTTACCAGGAATTAGGGTCTACTTCTCCTTCTCCCCCTGTTGATATAATAAAATTATTATTTTGAAAACAATTTGGAATCTATGTTACTGTTATATAATAATTTGCTGAAAAACCAAAATATTATAAGATGTTCCACCATTTCTCCAAATCATCCGTCTAATGTTCAAAATAGACTCAGATGGTTTAAATTTCAAAGTTCTATCAGTAATATCTTAACTTTATAATATCCCCCTGTGTTTTTCTTATTTCAAAAAGAAAAACAATTCAGAGGTGGAAAACCAAAATAGAAGAACTTTCCCCCATTGTGCTAAAATGTCAACATGTCCAATCAGTTACCCATATGAAATATAAACCAATTTAATTCAGTTAGTAACTGTTAGTAAAAAAGAAAATAAAAAATAAAACACCAAAGTGGATGAGACAGTCTCTCAGTTACTAAATATATCTGCTTTAAGCCAAGGCTGAATTCTTGTTTCGTATTAATTCTACTGTAAAAGCAGATGATTCAGCTTTACCCACATTGTGATACCAAAATATGTAATCATCACCTTTAAAATCGTCCATAAAGCAGTAATAAAAGTAAATTTATGAAAGAAAACATGCACTGTGTCTAAATAGTTTAAAATACGAAAAATATCACACAGCTACTCACTAAAGTGACATATTTACAAAGCGCTTCCTAAAAACCCATCAAAGGCCATCTGCATACACATTCACTCTCATTCACACTCAAGCAGACTCATCAACACCCCATTGTAAGAAAGATGCAGGATGTTATCCCAGATTAAGCAGACCAAACAAAGTGAGGTGTGATCTGTCCCCAACACTCTCGTGGGAGCAGGAACACGACCCCATTCTCAGTATTTGAGGCATCTTTACATTAGTTGACCTATAATGTAACAAATATACTTTCCAATTCTCCTCGATGACATTGGGCAAACACATTAAGTAGTGTAATTCACCTACAGCAACTGAAAAGATCCCCATGTTCACCTGTAATTTGTTCGTCACACTCCAATGTGTAAAATAAAGAAATCTGTGAACCATGAAGTTAGAACTTCCCAATTTGAACTGATTCCATCTTCCAAACACATATTTCCCCAAATTTCAAACAAAAATTCATCCTGTCATGTAATATGAAAAAAATGGACTGCACATGTAGATCATCCTACAAGAAACAAAGTCATTCATTAGTTTTTCAACATGTCCTACATTAACAGTGTAGAAAACACTGTCAAGCAGAAAAACCATCCATATTTATCAGTTCTGCATCCCCGTTCAGAGTAGTGAGGGTGTCCTATCCAGTGTCAGGAAACCTAGAAATTGAAGTCATTGTAAATGTTACAATATTATAAAAAAAAAACAAGCAATGAGATCATTCCAGTGCACCAGCCTGGAACTGATGCCACACATTTCTCCCGCTGAGAAAGTAAAAACATCTGTAAATCTGTTATTATGTACTTTTCATTTCAACATAAAACACAGTTCTAAAAGAACTCCCAAAATGCAAATGGAATGGTCACTCAGTCTCCCCGCTGTGAAACAAAACCCGTAAAACCCGTAACCAAAATGGAGAAGAAATCTTTGTTCCACAGAAGCATGTGCTCCAACAGGCCATGTGTTAACATAAATTTAGCAACATAACATAGAGCAAAAACATTTAATAACATTTCATAAAATATTCTCATTCACCATCCATGGAATCAGTGCAGCATTCAGAGGTTGTGGTGCTGGTGAGTTTAACAACACACCGTCTTCCGCAGGTACTGGCAGTTAATGGGGACATTGTTTGATCCAATGTCCCAGTTCACCACAAAAACGGCAGGGGCAGCGATGCATACTGCTCCTTCCGCCCCACAGTGAAAAATAAAAACCTTCACATCCAGCCGCAATCAAAAACAATTCACAGTAAACATACAAAAAGGTTAGTGAGACGCACAAAGACACAAAAACAGTAAACTCATTCAGACGAAAGAAATCCCTACGGACACCGGTGTCATAAAATAACATACGTGTGGGCCTCACTCTTGTCCCTTCGTAACGCTAGTCGTCACAGGTGGATTTCACACCCAAAATTGTTCCAGTCCTTCTGAGTCGAGTGCAGAACTCGAAGGGGACCGACCCTTCAATTTAACGTACTCTTCGAACCACAACCTCAAACACAACGAAGCAGTACAACCTGTGCCAGATCCGAATAACACTCGGCCAAATCCGAATAACATGTCCCTTTAGAGTGGATCAAACTCTCAGGCTGATACAAGCCTGTTCCTACAATAACGCACCACTCACCGTGGTAAAAATAAAAGTCCTATATGCTAAGATCCAAAAAAGAAAAATCACACAATCATTTCTCTGCAATCAAACCAAAGATCCGGTCGAAGCCACAAATCGGCGCGTCAAAGAGAAATCAAATTCACATCAGGAGACGCACCTGTATCGTGGACCAACACGGAGCTCAAAGACGCTCACTGCGGTCCCAGCGCCAATCGCACAGCACTTGTTCAGAAACGGACGAGTGCCCAATTGTTAAGAGAGGAAAAATTCTTGAACTTTAAAAACCTTTTGACTCATTATATCCTCTCTATGCCCGGGTTCAGAAAAATGCTGTGCGCAAAGACTGAGATCAC
>NW_006800182.1:921407-923245 GCF_000485575.1 Poecilia formosa | reverse complement strand
AAGGGGGTTTTGAAATGTCTAGAAAAAGAAAAGTTTCTGAAAGTTTTGTTGGTTCTCAAACTGAAATTGATGTGGGAGATACAGAATTGGAATGTTCAGGAAAAGTTTTAGAATCAGAAAACAATATGGATGATGAAAGTTGGACTGAAGATAGTTTGGCCAGTTTCTTTTCACCTGGAAAGGTTATGGTGTGCAAAATGTTTTTGAGAGTTACAAAGAATATGAAAAATGTGAGAGTTGAAGATTTCTTTCCAGACAAGAAACTTTTTCTTATGCATGTGAGATCACAGTTGAACAGTAAGAGAAAAGGAGGGTATGATGAAAAAGAAGTTTACCGGTTAAAAAAATTGATCGGGAAACTTAAGCAAGAATTCAACAAAGATGATGAGTTTGAAGTTTATATGTTTATATTTTATTTTATTTTTAGTCCTTCCATCTTTGGTAATGAGTGACTTCAGAGTTTCTACATTGAATCTGAATGGAGCCAGAGATGTGAGGAAAAGAGTGAGTGTGTTTGAATTAATGAATTTAAAATGTATAAATGTGTTAATGGTACAAGAAACACACAGCGATTGTTTAAATGAAATGGATTGGAGGAGAGAATAGGGAGGAGAAATTATTTTAAGTCATTTAAACCAGGCCAGTGGAGGAGTTGCAATTTTGTTCTCAAAAAAATTTCTACCAGTGTCTTATGAGTTTGAGGATGTAATCAAGGGTAGATTGGTGGTGAAAGCAAAATATGAATGTTTTAATATTGTGTTTGTAAATGTGTATGCTCCAAATACAAGACGAGAGGGTTTTTTTTCTACATAAACTTGAAGATGTTTTATGTAAATGTGACATGGATGATTTTCTTTTTTTGGGTGGAGATTTTAACTGTACAGAAAACGATCAATTGGATAGGAATCATTTTGAACCTCATCCAGCTTCGACAACTCTCTTAAAACATTTGATTGATGTGTTTTCTTTGGTTGATGTTTGGAGAGAAATGCATACTCAAAAAATACAGTACACATGGACTAGAAATACAGATAATTTCTTTTCTGCAGCGAGGTTGGATAGAATGTATAGTTTTAGACATAATTTTGGAATTTTTAAAAATTGTAACATTCATCCTGTAAGTTTTTCAGATCATGCGTTGGTTTCTTGTAGTGTTTTTATTGCCAACATCAAACATAAGTCTGCTTATTGGCATTTCAATGCTGCTTTGTTACTGGACACTAATTTTAAGGAGGCTTTTATTTCTTTTTGGAGAGTGCACAAAACTAGAAAAGAGGATTTTACATCTTTAAGGCAGTGGTGGGATTGTGGGAAGGTTGAAATTAGGGAATTATGTCAACAGTACACTGTCAATGTTTCATCTAGTTTAACCAAGTCTATTAGAGATCTGGAGATTGAAATAGTGGAGTTGCAGGCTTCTGCACAATCCACAGGAGATCGAGGTTGTTTTGAGAACCTCAAGTCAAAAAAAGCTGCTTTGGCTGATTTGCTGGGTTCAAGGACACAGGGAGCGTTAGTTCGATGCCGTTTTCAGAAAGTTGCTTTAATGGATGCTCCAACCAAGTTTTTCTTCTCATTGGAAAAGAAGCAAGGACAGTGCAAGTTCATGCATGGTTTGAAATCAGCTGCGGATGTTCTCTTGACTGCAGACGGTGACATCAGGCGGAGAGCAGCTGATTTCTATGCAGATCTGTATAGCTCTGAATACATTGAGGATGAAGACAGTTTCAACTACTTTTGCAATGGTCTTCCAAGAGTTTCTTCAGATTTTGCCGAGGAGCTGGAGGACCCTATAACTCTTGAGGAGATTCATGTTGCACTGCAAAGTATGGAAGGAG